>NW_026858478.1:0-49066 GCF_026571515.1 Ruditapes philippinarum | reverse complement strand
CCTTCTATATACTATGTCATGTTGTTTTAAGAGTAACCTCCCTTGAGGAAAAAAGTAAAGGGAAATCACACTTACCTTAAATTCAGATAGAGTAACACCTGAGAAACAAAGGGAAACCCCATAATGAATTCCAAATTTTATTATTAAGCAGATAGAAGTTTACACACCCTTAAAAGAAAGAAAGGGAAATCACTCTTACCTTATATAATAAATCTAGATAATGTAACCTCCCCTGAAGATAACAAAGGGAAGTCACTCTTACCTTGTATAGATAAGCCAAATAGAGTACCCCCCCCCTTCCCCTAAGAAAAAAAGGGAAATCACTCTCAGATTGATAGTTTGCAAAAGTGTGAGGATTAGTTTCAGCAAACGTGGATTTTCAGAGGACTCTACCAGAAATATTCATGTTTCTTAAAAAAACAGTATAATAACACAATTACCAGGTAGTTTCGCTACTGTACAGAAAGGAGGTTTTCTCCAGTTTCGCCAACTTTGGAGGAAGTAGTTGAATTTTTAACAAATCAGTTTAACAAAAAGTCTTGGTTATGAAAGTCTTAATACAGCTCATCGTGCTTCTCTCTGCTCTTGGAATTCAATTTGAAGGATTTCGGATTGGAAATCATCCTCTAATAATTAGATTCATAAAAGGTGTGTTTGCAGCCAGACCAACAAAATCACGTTATACTGAAAAGTTTGGGATGTGAATAAAGTTTTTAATTTTTTTGAAAAAGCTTTCACCAGTAAGACATCTTTCACTGAAAAAATCTTTTCATAAATAAGCAGTAAAGAGTAACCTCCCCTGAAGAAAAACAATGGAAAATCACTCTTACCTTAAATTATTCAATCAGAAAGAGTAACCTCCCTAAAGAAAACAAAAGGAAATCGCTATAACCTTTCATTACTAGGGCCAGAAAGAGTAACCTCCCCTGAAAGGAAAATCACTCTAACCTTAAATTTTTAATCTAGAAAGAGTAACCTCCCCTGGAGGAAACTAAGGGAAATCACTCTTCCCTTTCAATAATAAGCCAGATAGAGTAACCTCCCCTGAAGAAAGCAGAGGGAAATCACTTACCTTTCAGTAATAAGCCAGATAGAGTAACCCCCCCCCCCCTGAAGATACCAAAGGAAATCACCCTTACCTTAAATTATTAATCCAGATAAAGTAACCTCCCCTGAAGAAAACAAAGGGAAAACACTCTACTCTCATTCTTAAGCCAATTGAGTAAACCTGTCCTGAAGAAAAAAAACTGAGGGAAATTACTCTTACCTTACATTTTAATTCAGATAGAGTAACCTCCCCTGAAAATTGCAAATGGCTAAAAACTACACGGAAATCAATCTAACCCTTTCATTATTAATCAAATAGGAAACATCCCGTGTAAAAAGGCTAAGAAACCAAAGGAAATCAATCTTACTTTTACATATTAAAGTTACAGATAGGTAAGTACTTCTCCACTGACAAATTGCAACAAAGGAAAAACCACTCTTAATCCTTTCATGTTTAATCCAGAATAGAGTGCCCACTTTGAAGAAAACGAAAGGTAATCACTCTGCTTGCTTTTTAGGAACTCGAAAGCTGGTCCGATGGGCCATGCTCGCAAAGCGATCTTTTACGTACGCGAGTACGTGCTAATAAGTGTTTTTTTAAAAACTTTGGTTCGCCCGATACTGAAATTGAACATTTTCGAACTTTTCGAATTTTCAAAATTAACGATAAAAGCCGAGGGTTTTGATTGAAACGGGAAGTTGGACTGGTTCGCTTGCCACTTATATTGGGAACAATAACCCGGACAGGGAACCAGAATAAACGAAAGCAGTGTATAAAATACCGAATGAATACAATTTTAAAACGAAAAATGTGAAATAACAAGAACTGTCGGAGGACAGTAACGCTCGACTATTCGAAAATTTATCACAAGGGTGTTTCATTGAGTATAATAATGCTTACCTATATGGAATACATAAATTTTCCCGAAAAGGTACAAACTATTCAAGTTTCAATACATTCCCTTCAGTAGTTATGGAGATACAAGCTTACATGCAAAAACTTAACCAAGAATTCATGAGTCAAAAAAGGGGCATAATTATGCAAAAAAAAAGGAAATCAGAGTAATGGGACTTGTACCAATAACTAAGATAATCACAGAGACCAAGTGTGTGAAGTTTCAATCCATTCCCTCTAGTAGTAATGGAGATACCAGCTTACACGCAAAAAACTTAACCAAGAATTCCTAAGTCGAAAAAGGGGCATAATTATGTTAAATAGCAAGATAATCACAGAGAACAAGTGAGTGAAGTTTCATTCAATTCCCTTCAGTAGTTATGGAGATACCAGCTTACAAACAAAAACTTAACCAAGAATTTCTAAGTCGAAAAAGGGGCATAATTATGAAAAAAAAGCAAATCAGAGTTATGGGACTTGTGCCAATCATCTTAGATAATCACAAAGAACAAGTGTGTGAAGTTTCAATCCATTCCCTTCAGTAGTTAAGGAGATACCAGCTTACATACAAAAACTTAACCAAGAATTTCTAAGTCGAAAAGGGGCATAATTATGAAAAAAGCAAATCAGAGTTATGGGACTTGTGCCAATCATCTTAGATAATCACAGAGAACAATTGTGTGAAGTTTCAATCCATTCCCTTCAGTAGTTATAGAGATTCCAGCTTACATACAAAAACTTAACCACAGGGACGCCGACGCCGACGCCGACAAATGGGTGACTGCATTAGCTCGATTATTCTGCGAATAGTCGAGCTAAAAATGAACGATTATTAGATACTTTTTCACGGTAAAATTAAATCGAGCTCGCTTTTTTCATAATGAAGTCAGATAGAGTAACCTCCCCTCAAAAATTGCAAATGGCTTTCGGGGCCAAAGGGAAACCACTTTCACCTTTCGTTATAGAGTCAGATAGGGTAACCTCCCCTTAAAAATGCTAATGGCGTAAAAATCCGAAGGGAAATCACTCTTACCTTTCATAATTAATTTAGATAAAGTTTCCTTCCCTGAAAATTACAAGTGCCGTTGGGATTTTGAGTGAGGAACAATACTTGAAATAGTTTAACTGAGTTTGAGTTTGGAACTAAAATAGTAATTTCTTAACTAAGCTTGTGTCTGGAACAATACTTGAAATATCTTAACATAGTTTACGTTGGAATATTCCCATTGCTCCGATGATAGGTTGAACACCGTCAATTAATTCGTTTTATTTACGGTACAAAAATAGAAAATACTTGCATTTACTAATGAAGAGCAAGAAAGATCTGGTTTACATGTACACTGAACATGTTATGCTAAAATGAGCTTTCTGTGCCATAGGTAGCACCTAACTTCGTATTAAATATTGTTTCATGCAAAACAGTTTTGTCTTAAATTATGCAGTTGAATGATAAAATTGATTTTGTAAACAAAACAATGACAAGTATTTTTGAATGCAAATTATTTTGAAAAAAGAAACTGGAATTAAAAAGATTTTTTCTGAACGTGTCAAGTTATCTTTCCCCAACCTTTATTAATAAGATACTAATCTAATATTTGTCAAACAGAGTAATCTCCCCTGAAAACTAGAAATTGTGTTAGGGACCGGTAAACAATCTTATACTTCATTATTAAGTCTATCTGATAGCGTATTATCTGCAAAAGGAGTGAGTAAGCAAAGGGAATTCACTCTTACATTTCATTATCAAGTCAGATGGAGTCATCTCCCCTGAAAATAAAAGGGAAATCACTCTAACCTTAAATTATAAATCCAGAAAGAGTAATCTCCCATGAGGACAGCAAAGGGAAATCACTCTATTTTCATTAATGTCCCAGATAGAGTAACCTCCCCTGAAGAAAACGAAGGGAAAACACTTACCTTTCATTATTAAGATATAGAGTTACCTCCCCTGAAGAAAAAATAAAGGGAACTCACTCTTACCTTGAATTATTTATTCAAATAGAGCTACCTCCCCTGAAGAAAACAAAGGGAATTAACTCTTACCTTTCATAATTAAGTCAGACTGAGTAACCTACCTTGAAGAAAAAGGGAAATCACTTTAACCTTAATTCATAAATTCAGATACAGTAACCTCCCCTGAAAAAAAAATGGAAGTCACTCTTACTTATCATAAATAAGCAAGATAGAGTAACCTTCCCTTAAGAAAACAAAGGGAAATCACTTTTACCTCTCATTTTCTAAGTCAGATAGATTAACCGACCCTGAATGAAACAAAGGGAAATTACTTTTACCTTTCATAAATAAGCAAGATAGAGTAACCTGCCCTGAATAATACAAATGGAAATTACTCTCATCATTCATTAAATAAGCCAGATAGAGTAACCTCTCCTGAAAAAAATGAAAGGAAACCACTCTAACCTTCAATTATTAATCCAGATAGAGCTACCTCCCCTGCAGAAAACAAAGGGAAATCACTCTTACCTTTCATTATTAAGTCATATAGAGTTACCTCCCTTGAAGGAAAAAAATAAAGGGAAATCACTCTTACCTTGAATTATTCATCCAGATAGAGTTACCTCCCCCTGAAGAAAACAAAGGGAAATCACTCTTACCTTTAATGATTAAGTCAGATAGAGTAACTTCCCCTGAAGAAAACAAAGGGAAACAACTCTAACCTTAAATTATTAATCCTGATTGAGTAACCTCCACTGAAGTAAACAAAGGGAAATCACTCTAACCTTAAATTATTAATCCAGTTAGAGTTACATCCCCTGAAAAACAAAGGGAAATCACTCTTACCTTTCATAAATAAGCCAGATAGAGTAAACTCCCCCGAATAATACAAAGAGAAATTACTCTCACCTTTCATAACTAAGTTAGATCGAGTAACCTCCTTTGAAAAAACAAAGGGAAACCACTCTTACCTTTAATTATTTATCAAGAAAGAGTAACCTCCCTTGAATAACACAAAGAGAAATCACTCTTACCTTCTATAACTATGTCATGTAGAGTAACATCCCTTGAAGAAAAAGTAAAGGGAAATAACACTTACCTTAAATTCAGATAGAGTAACCCCTGAGGAAAACAAAGGGAAACCATAATGATTCCAACCTTTTATTATTAAGCAGATAGAGTTACACACCCTTAAAAGAAAGAAAGAGAATTCACTCTTACATTTCATTATCAAGCCAGATGGAGTCATCTCCCCTGAAAATAAAAGGGAAATCACTCTAACCCTAAATTATAAATCCAGAAAGAGTAATCTCCCATGAGGACAGCAAAGGGAAATCACTCTATTTTCATTAATGTCCCAGATAGAGTAACCTCTCCTAAAGAAAACGAAGGGAAAACACTTACCTTTCATTATTAAGATATAGAGTTACCTCCCCTGAAGAAAAAATAAAGGGAACTCACTCTTACCTTGAATTATTTATTCAAATAGAGCTCCCTCCCCTGAAGAAAACAAAGGAATTAACTCTTACCTTTCATAATTAAGTCAGACTGAGTAACCTACCTTGAAGAAAAAGGGAAATCACTTTAACCTTAATTCATGAATTCAGATACAGTAACCTCCCCTGAAAAAAAATGGAAGTCACTCTTACTTATCATAAATAAGCAAGATAGAGTAACCTTCCCTTAAGAAAACAAAGGGAAATCACTCTTACCTCTCATTTTCTAAGTCAGATAGATTAACCGACCCTGAATGAAACAAAGGGAAATTACTTTTACCTTTCATAAATAAGCAAGATAGAGTAACCTGCCCTGAATAATACAAAGGGAAATTACTCTCATCATTCATTAAATAAGCCAGATAGAGTAACCTCTCCTGAAAAAAATAAAAGGAAACCACTCTAACCTTAAATTATTAATCCAGATAGAGCTACCTCCCCTGCAGAAAACAAAGGGAAATCACTCTTACCTTTCATTATTAAGTCATATAGAGTTACCTCCCTTGAAGGAAAAAAATAAAGGGAAATCACTCTTACCTTGAATTATTCATCCAGATACAGTTACCTCCCCCTGAAGAAAACAAAGGGAAATCACTCTTACCTTTCATGATTAAGACAGATAGACTAACTTCCCCTGAAGAAAACAAAGGGTAACAACTCTAACCTTAAATTATTAATCCTGATTGAGTAACCTCCCCTGAAGTAAACAAAGGGAAATCACTCTAACCTTAAATTATTAATCCAGTTAGAGTTACATCCCCTGAAAAGCAAAGGGAAATCACTCTTACCTTTCATAAATAAGCCAGATAGAGTAAACTCCCCTGAATAATACAAAGAGAAATTACTCTCACCTTTCATAACTAAGTTAGATCGAGTAACCTCCTTTGAAAAAACAAAGGGAAACCACTCTTACCTTTTATTATTTATCAAGAAAGAGTAACCTCCCTTGAATAACAAAAAGGGAAATCACTCTTACCTTCTATAACTATGTCATGTAGAGTAACCTCCCTTGAGGAAAAAGTAAAGGGAAATCACACTTACCTTAAATTCAGATAGAGTAACCCCTGAGGAAAACAAAGGGAAACCATAATGATTCCAACCTTTTATTATTAAGCAGATAGAGTTACACACCCTTAAAAGAAAGAAAGGGAAATCACTCTTACCTTATATAATAAATCTAGATAATGTAACCTCCCCTGAAGATAACAAAGGGAAGTCACTCTTACCTTTTATAGATAAGCCAAATAGAGTACCCCCCCCCTTCCCCTAAGAAAACAAAGGGAAATCACTCTCAGATTGATAGTTTGCAAAGTGTGAGGGATAGTTTCAGCAAACGTGGATTTTCAGAGGACTCTACCAGAATATTCATGTTCTTAAAAACAGTATAATACACATATTACCAGGTAGTTTCGCTACTGTACAGAAAGGAGGTTTCTCCAGTTTCGCCAACTTTGGAGGAAGTAGTTGAATTTTTAACAAATCAGTTTAACAAAAGTCTTGGTTATGAAAGTCTTAATACAGCTCATCGTGCTCTCTCTGCTCTTGGAATTCAATTTGAAGGATTTCGGATTGGAAATCATCCTCTAATAATTAGATTCATAAAAGGTGTGTTTGCAGCCAGACCAACAAAATCACGTTATACTGAAGTTTGGGATGTGAATAAAGTTTTAATTTTTTTGAAAAAGCTTTCACCAGTAAGACATCTTTCACTGAAAAATCTTTTCATAAATAAGCAGTAAAGAGTAACCTCCCCTGAAGAAAAACAATGGGAAATCACTCTTACCTTAAATTATTCAATCAGAAAGAGTAACCTCCCCTAAAGAAAACAAAAGGAAATCGCTATAACCTTTCATTACTAGGCCAGAAAGAGTAACCTCCCCTGAAAGGAAAATCACTCTAACCTTAAATTTTTAATCCAGAAAGAGTAACCTCCCCTGGAGGAAACTAAGGGAAATCACTCTTCCCTTTCAATAATAAGCCAGATAGAGTAACCTCCCCTGAAGAAAGCAGAGGGAAATCACTTACCTTTCAGTAATAAGCCAGATAAAGTACCCCTCCCCCCTGTAAAAACCAAAGGGAAATCACCCTTACCTTAAATTATTAATCCAGATAAAGTAACCTCCCCTGAAGAAAACAAAGGGAAAACACTCTACTCTCATTCTTAAGCCAATTGAGTAACCTGTCCTGAAGAAAAAAAACTGAGGGAAATTACTCTTACCTTACATTTTAATTCAGATAGAGTAACCTCCCCTGAAAATTGCAAATGGCTAAAAACTACACGGAAATCAATCTAACCTTTCATTATTAAGTCAAATAGAGAAACATCCCGTGTAAAATGGCGTAAGAAACCAAAAGGAAATCAATCTTACTTTTAATTATAAAGTCAGATAGAGTAACTTCTCCTGACAATTGCAACAAAGGGAAACCACTCTTCATCTTTCATGTTTAATCCAGATAGAGTAGCCTCACTTGAAGAAAACGAAAGGTAATCACTCTGACATTGCTTTATTAGCGAACTCGAAGAGCTGGTCCGATGGGCCTGCTCGCAAAGCGATCTTTACGGTAGCGCGAGTACGTGCTAGATAGTGTTGGTTTTAAAAACTTTGGTTCGCGATACTGAAATGACACATCGCAACTTTTCGAATTTCAAGATAACGATAAAAGCCGAGGTATTCTGATTGAAAACGGAAGCTTAGACTGGTGTCCTGCACACTTATATTGGAACAATAACCGGACAGGGAACCAGAATAAACGAAAGCAGTGTATAAAATACCGAATACAATTTTAAAACGGAAAATGTGAAATAACAAGAACTGTCGGAGGACAGTAACGCTCGACTATTCGAAAATTTATCACAAGGGTGTTTCATTGAGTATAATAATGCTTACCTATATGAATACATAAATTTGTCCGAAAAGGTACAAACTATTCAAGTTTCAATACATTCCCTTCAGTAGTTATGGAGATACAAGCTTACATGCAAAAACTTAACCAAGAATTCATGAGTCAAAAAAGGGGCATAATTATGCAAAAAAAAAGGAAATCAGAGTAATGGGACTTGTACCAATAACTAAGATAATCACAGAGACCAAGTGTGTGAAGTTTCAATCCATTCCCTCTAGTAGTAATGGAGATACCAGCTTACACGCAAAAACTTAACCAAGAATTCCTAAGTCGAAAAAGGGGCATAATTATGTTAAATAGCAAGATAATCACAGAGAACAAGTGAGTGAAGTTTCATTCAATTCCCTTCAGTAGTTATGGAGATACCAGCTTACAAACAAAAACTTAACCAAGAATTTCTAAGTCGAAAAAGGGGCATAATTATGAAAAAAAGCAAATCAGAGTTGTGGGACTTGTGCCAATCATCTTAGATAATCACAAAGAACTAGTGTGTGAAGTTTCAATCCATTCCCTTCAGTAGTTAAGGAGATACCAGCTTACATACAAAAACTTAACCAAGAATTTCTAAGTCGAAAAAGGGGCATAATTATGAAAAAAAGCAAATCAGAGTTATGGGACTTGTGCCAATCATCTTAGATAATCACAGAGAACAAGTGTGTGAAGTTTCAATCCATTCCCTTCAGTAGTTAAGGAGATACCAGCTTACATACAAAAACTTAACCAAGAATTTCTAAGTCGAAAAAGGGGCATAATTATGAAAAAAAGCAAATCAGAGTTATGGGACTTGTGCCAATCATCTTAGATAATCACAGAGAACAATTGTGTGAAGTTTCAATCCATTCCCTTCAGTAGTTATAGAGATACCAGCTTACATACAAAAACTTAACCACAGGGACGCCGACGCCGACGCCGACAAATGGGTGACTGCATTAGCTCGATTATTCTGCGAATAGTCGAGCTAAAAATGAACGATTATTAGATACTTTTTCACGGTAAAATTAAATCGAGCTCGCTTTTTTCATAATGAAGTCAGATAGAGTAACCTCCCCTCAAAAATTGCAAATGGCTTTCGGGGCCAAAGGGAAACCACTTTCACCTTTCGTTATAGAGTCAGATAGGGTAACCTCCCCTTAAAATGCTAATGGCGTAAAAATCCGAAGGGAAATCACTCTTACCTTTCATAATTAATTTAGATAAAGTTTCCTTCCCTGAAAATTACAAGTGCCGTTGGGATCCAAAGGATCGTAAGAAACCAAACCATATGTGCTGAAAAGATCCACCACTGATGTAGAAACCATCAAGAAAACTATGTACCACTTCCATATAATCATTAAAAGTCCAATGTAAAGGAACAATTAAGGTTTCCTACATTTGGCTGACAGTTCAATAGTAACATTAGTGTGTTTGATCACCACAATGACAGGGCTTATAAGCTTATGCTAGCATTACAAATACTAAATGAAAATGTTGACGCACAGCGGATAGTACTCGTATGATTCACTAATAAAGGATATTGAACTTGAACAAGCCAAACTGAAAGTATTTAACTTTGTAAAGCTTTCGTGTCATATAATAGCATGGCCTGTTGCGACATCGAATGTTTTTCTTTGTATAATATGAACCGAGAAAATTATCTGAAGGTAAACCCGAGAGGCCGCCCTAGTGAATGATCTCTCTACATAAAAGTCGAGTTCGATACATTATAAATGTTTTTTTGCATGATAAACAGAAATGAGAATTTAATAAACATAAAATTTCAATTTCCATTTGACTTCTCTTTATAAATAAAATTCCCCAATCGGAACTTCGGTTACTTTTTATGTAACGTGTCAAAGACCAATATTGTAAACCCCACACCATATGAGCCAATCAGAAGTATGTTAAGTGTTCCTGATCAGTTTGGATGGCCAAGACACAGAAAAACATTGCTGAAAATACTTTGGACGCGCCGGTATTACACTAATCGCCGTTTCATCAGCAGTTTTAATGACATGCCAAAATATTTTTTTCTTCAATAAGTCGATTATTAACGGTCGGGGACTTGAAATGGATAATATTGCAAGTTATGCTACTCATAAAAAGATTTATAGAGGCAGTGCCTCCTAGCGCATAAACATTTAACTAAATTTGCGCTTATAATAGGCGCTTTATGAATATAATATTTTACAATATGACACAATTAGATTTCAAAATACGCCGAAACGTCATACCCCATATTTGACGTTGTCATAAAGAATGACTTCATTTAAATCACATTTGTCTTTGCAATCACCATTCATATGTCACTTGTAAAAGAAAAAAAATCGCGTTAGAATTATGCCGTCGGAACATCACGAAATTCGATCACTAAGAAATTGTGTCACAGGGATAATGGAAAAAAGGAAAAGATTAAGGTAGCCACAACACAGTTTTTGATTGAAATAAATGATGAAGAAAGGGTAATTGAGAAAATAATAAAAAGGAAAATAAGGGAGGGGCAGAAAGAAGAAATCTTTAAGGACGCCGGTGACGTCAATCGCCGAGAGAGACGTTGAAAAGTGGCAGGCGATTGACTGCGAACATTATAAACTATGTTCAGCAGTAGCGACGGGACAGTGCAATCAACTTTTATTAAGGAATTTGAAATAATAAATATTAATGCAATTATTATCACACTGGCCATAGCTTTTGCAGAATCGGACGCGAAAGAGATTTCGTCGCAGAAGCGGTGGATAAAATATGACCGTTTGCTGCTATCGGTAAGTTTATGACTGAATTTTACATTATGTTTTGATGTTTTACCGGTAACACCTAGTGAGACTTTTTATACATTTCCAACTTATTACACGCACACGGTGCAATTCATTGCCATTTTTGCTAACACTTATGTACAGTTTGAAGTGTGGACGCTACTTTTACCAATTTTTGTTAAAACACGTACAATTGTGTGCAAAACGGTCCCTTAATGCACCAGCATTACATCATATGTATAATACTTGCAGCAAAAACAACCATAATTTGGAATTTTTGAAAATTGTAACTGCATGCCTTTTTATAGAAGAATTAACAAAAATTGATTACAACGCAGACGGTGGTGGATTCAATTGCAACGCAGTGCGGTTGTCCATAAACCATTCATGTCTATTGTGAGGGTGTAACTTGACATAACGCATTTTCAATTAAGAACAACCCTTTTCTTACGTTGACATCAGAGAAACGCTTTCTTTTAGTGCTTAAAACAATATGATTATATATTTTAAGAATCTTACACTGACTGCCGGTACAGACCGGAATGTCTAGCTCGAGGTAAACTGTTTACTGCGGTTAGGAGGCCCTGTCGAGTTGCCGCTAAACAGTTACCCGAGAGCAAGATCATGGAGAACGTAGGTGTTGCTGATAGTTATGTTTCGCATCATCGTCGAATAGCCACGGCCAAATCATTGATGTTAATCAGGGTTATCCGGCGATGGACAGTCATTACTAAGCATTCCTATTTATATCTAAAATGTTTGGATCTATATTGATTTTTTTTTTTCATTAAAATTAATCTTAAAATGTTAAGGAGATTCTTACAATGAAAAATGATTAAGGTATAACAATCCTCGTGCATTACCTTCGGTTTGAAGAGTATTCAAATCGGCTAGAACTACTGTTAACAACATTGAAACTTAGGGCCGTTTGTTCAAGCCAAAAGGGGCCAACTTTCTTGTTGTTTTGTGTGTGTGTGTGTGTGTGTGTGTGTTTTTAACAATATTTATGCATCTCTCATATTTCATTTCGGAGGAACGAAGTGATTAATTTTAATTTTTTGATAAATATTTGTATTCATTAGCTAACAAATGTGTTACCTGATATTTTCAAAGTGTAATAAAATCAAAACTACACGGTAAAAGTATTTCCAAGATCAACCAATATATTTTTGAAAAAATTTATGTTCACTTTGAAATGAGGCGCTAATTTTGGTTAAATTTAAGTAAGCTCTAAAAAATAGTCAAATACATGTTAGAAATGGGTCGGGTGGGGTAACATTTGTATACATATTTCATATATTTCGAGGTTGTTACTGAAACAATAATTATTATTTTGTCCATGTGGATTGTTAGATGAGTGTTAATACATGTATTTGTTTCTTACCAATCAATAAATGGAAAACAATTCATATAAAGCTGCAATTGTGGCTTATCTAAAGGTTCCTTATTTCTGAAAAAATGGTATTTCTTACATCAAAGATTAAGTTCAGAAAAGTGGCCTTAACTCGATTCCCGTACAGTAAAATTTGTTTAAATTTTGCATACAGGTGTCCTTTAAGGTTTATTGACGATATTTCAATATTTTATAGTGCCCATTAGATACCATTGTATTACAAGCCAATATTTTTACGAATAACAATAAATACGTACGAATGGTCAGTGAAATTTTGCCACTGGGCACTAATTAATATTAGTTGATAAAAATCATTTATCAATAGCATCTCTCTAATTATTTGAAATATAAAAAGTGTAATATGTTACACAGTTTCACATTTGTTTTATGTTCGTGTGTTTATGAATGTGTATTTATTCATCTTGGCTGTCTCTGTGGTTAACGGACACCTCGAGTTAGCTTCCAAACGTGATATATTAAGAGACGTGATAAAATATAAAGGATCAACCCAACGGACTCATTATTGCTGATTTAACATACAACAGGTATGCGTAATAGTTAATAGTTTTATAGTTTCATAGTTTATAGTTTTATAGTTTATAATTTATAGTTTAATTATAGTTTTATTGTTTATAGTTTATAGTTTAATAGTTTATATCTTTAAAGGTTGTAGTTTATAGTTTAATAGTTTTATAGTTTATGGATTTATAGTTTATAGTTTATAGTTTTATAGTTTATAGTTTTATAGTTTATTTCACTATTCCATACGACCAAATGGTCAATAAGGATTAACAGACTCATGATAAATTGCAAGTCAGTGTAAAACACACACATACAATAGCATGTTCAAATAAAACATTGTACATTTTGTATGGCGTCATTGAAAATAAAAATGAAAACAAAGGACACATAATGCTAAATAAATTACCGCTGTACATATAGCAAAACTTACGGAGGGGTTTGTTTAACTGGGTTTTAAATCACACTGACACAGAATAAGTCGTATTGCGACATTCCAGCCTTACTGGTGGAGGAAGACCTCAGGTGCCCTTCCGTGCATTATTTCAGGCACGAACGGGCACCTAAGTAGAACCACCGACGTTCCGTTAGCTAGCTGGATAGCTTCCTTGTGTGAAAGAATTCAAAGTCCCTGTCAGGATTCGAACCCACAGCGGTGAGGGGCAAGTGGTTTGAATATCATATCAATATATCTATTTGTTCGAGTACGTGTATGTTGTTCTTGCCGAATCAAAACACAAGAACAACATAAACATTAGTTGGTAAATTTAGCTATTGAAAGTGTTTCTATTTTAAATAATTGAATGAATATGAAAAAATACCTGTATGTATATAATGTATCAATGTATCTTATTTATATATGTTATTATACATTTTACTGTACAATACGGGAATATATTTGGACGAGTACACAGCCTGAAAAGTCTTATTAGACGAGCCGATATGACTTTTCAAGCTGTGTACGAATCCAAATATATTCTGTATTGTACAGTAAAATGTATAATGACCTTTTATTAACCTTTTATTATATTTATTCCGTTTAATTTGACATATCATGATCATCCCCATTAAAACCACCACTATTATCATCATTCACACCACCACCATTATCAGCAACAAAACCACCAATACGTTTCATCAACACCCTCAATATAACCACCAAAACCACCACCACTACTACCATCTTCAATAATAGCCCTGTGACCCCTGTCAAAATGTTGGTAATAATTTATGAAATTGGAATCGTTTAGTGCACATGTACCCAACCATCCAATATGAAAATAATATATTTTTGGATCCAATACTAGAACCACACACGAGGTACAAATGCAGACTGTCGATTTATTAGATATATAATAACAATTTATATATATAATTTTTCGGGTATCTGTATGCTGTTCTTGCCTTAACAAAATACAAGAACCACATAACAATTGCTCGGTAAGTTAGCTATAGAAAGTGGCTCGATTTAAATAGGACGCATAATTTTAAGCATAATCATTTAACTATGCATTAACATGCACACAGAGGTGAAATGTCATTATATAACCATGGATCTGAAGATCTCTGCCATAAATATGCTAAAACATATAACGACTTCGTTATTAAACCTTGCTGTAAAACTTCCAATGATAATAAAATTGCAACAGTAAAGAATATGGAAAGGAAAGTGAATGTCGTGCAGTTTTTTTTACATTAATGTGTACTTGGTGTGCACTGCATGTGCACCTATAGTGTACTTCAATGTGCATCTCTGGTATACATTATGTGTACCTCTAGTACACTTTAATGTGCACCTTGAGTGCACTTAATAACTCGGTAAAATTATTAATGTATTTTTATACATGCCTTTTATTTTGTAATATTAATATTTATTGTGCTTGTAATTCTTTACCTATTCTTCCGAATAATAATTGAATGCATAGTGAATATTTCTTATTAACATTTTTGTACATTAAAATTTTATAATACAACTTCAATTACAACAAGGTAAATTAAATGCTCGAGTGAAAATGACACTAATTGACAAGAAAACATCATAACTGCATGCATCAGTGAACTCGTGAAAGCCTCAGTATCCCCTTGTGTCCAGAAGGGCTGAGATGAGTACAGTTTTCGGAATCAGGCCGGACTTTTATTTCTCAAAAACGTGTCCTGTCATAGTTTTCCAGAATTCTACTCACTGGCCAATACCTGAAACAACTTTGAATCTTTTGTTTTTCTTATTAGTAAAATTATAGTGGTTTGGTATCTTGTATATAAGTCAAAATACTACTTTACATTTTGCATCTTTTATGACAAATAATTTCACACACAGTGATATGATGGAAAACCATTATTTTAAAATATTTAAACTCATGTTTCACGGTGCATATCCATATCGGTACCCTCTTTACGAAATCTGCTGAAACGGTACCCTCTTTGTACATGCACAGGCCACTCTCTGCTCAAAACCAACCAGCGATGGATAACAAGCCAGTAAAAATTCATTGCAATATGGAAAGGAGGTATGGCACGTAGAAAAGATGTATACCACGGAACACTAGCATGTTTTATCTATGTGCTGATTTGTCATGTGCCCGTTTTTCATGTACTACAACTTCACAATAAGCTACAAAATTTTATTTGCGTTAATCGTTAAGTATGTAATATTTACATAAAAGTAAGAAATATAACATACTTTACGATTAACGCAAATAAATTAAAGCATATGTCGTGCCTTGAGGGTACCTATGTGTAAAAAAATGAGAGTGTGCCTGTGATATAAAAATTCAAATGAAGAGAGATAGCCCGTGCCGCTGCAAAACCTAAAGTAGGGTGTTTTTATGAATTTTACAATTATTTTTGACAATATACTGCCATTTGTCCCAAGATGATATGTAAATGAACATACTAAAATAGTCTAAATATGTATGATGCATATATAATCAAGGCACAGGTTCATTTCAGCCCGAAAAGTATGTCGAGGTGATGGGCGAAGCAAGACATGTCGATTTTTTGTAGCTTATTGTGAAGTTGTAGTACATGAAAAACGGGCACATGACAAATCAGCACATAGATAAAACATTCTAGTGTTCCATGGTATACATCTTTTCTATGTGTCATACCTTCTTTCCTAATTATATTGAAATTTACTGGATTGTTATCCATTGCTGGTTTGTTTTGAGCAGAGAGTGGCCTGTGCATGTGCAAAGAGGGTGCCGTTTCAGCAGATTTCGCAAAGAGGGTTTATCTCACAAGCCTCTTCACAAAATTTTCTTTGCGATGTCTGATTTTAATGTGTTACACAATTAGTATTGGACTTACACATTAATATTTGACACCTACCTGCACTGTATTAAAAATACAGTACGGTCAGAACAAAGGAGTAATTTAATTAAGGTTTAGTTTACATAATGGGGGGAGTTTCCCACACTCTACTGATAAGCGGAAGTAGTAAATAAGAGGTATACAGATTAAATGTTGATGCTGCACATCAAAGACGCCGCCAAATGATTTGACCAGTCACAAGTAATTAACAAAATCAGAGTTGAAAATTTTTTTTCGATTACAGTTGAATATTCGAAGAACTTATTTTTTTCTACATGTTCTGGGTATGTGTCTGAAATTCTTAGCTGTTTGTCTCTTGCGTTAAAGATTGAAACGTCTGGTCGAAGCAAAATAAATTGGATAACAAGTGAAATTGAAATTGTTTGTAAACTTAAATAAATTCAAGACAATATGTCCATTTAAATATGGGTGCGAAGTGCATAATGTTCGAATGATTTTGAGGACGAACTGTTTGTTAATTTTACAAATAGCGAAAATATGTCTTTAATATCAAATAATAGTTATGAATAAATTGATATATATATAATCAATTATTTGTTACGTATTATTTACTTATTAATAAAAGATAAAACTACTTGAATAAACAAGATTGCATATTCAACTAGAATCTAGGTTGTGGACCACAAAATGTTATAAAAAATCTAGGCAAAAGAGAACAATTGTCAGTCAAAATAAACTATTGCAAAAATACATGTATATGATACGTTTTAAATTAAGCGTACTTTTTTCACTCACTTAATCTGTTTTGAAACTTAAATTTTAATTATTTAGTTGAATAACATGCCGCACACGTTTTGCCTGTTTTTCAAAAAATATTTCCGCTGTGTATGTAGCGCCAAAATAACCTCCGTTGCATATTTTAGTGATACCTCTTCATTTGATTATAAACGGGTCTCAACGGGCTTTAATACGATCGGTATATACCGAAATACGGTATTTAGTGTGGTGCTCCAATTCTTTTTTTAGTCTCACTCACTATAGCCTGACTCATTGGCACGTTATTTATGAGGTAGATAAAATAAGATAATTATAAAAAGAATATGATATTTAAACATGACACAATCACTTCAGTTAAACGTTAATTTTAATCCTTTAAAGCTCTGTGACATGTTGTACATCAGAAAAGCTATTTTTATAGAAAATTTGAAAACAATTTGATTTTTTAAAACAAAAAAATGCACAAAAATCAAGTCTAATATTTTCCCCATTGCTATACGAAAAAATGGGTCCGAAAAAATGCATATCTACTAGACGGCGCGTGCACGCGCCGTCAAATGCACGCGCCGTCTAACAAACTACAGCCACTTGATGTAAAGACAGAGATTAATAGAAAGTTTCTGAGTATATTGTCTGGTCAGTTGTAAAATTAAAAAAAGAATTAATTAACAGAGAGGCTTTAACAGCAGGAAGAAAAGAGAATTTAATATTAAGGTAATTATATGAAACATATGAATATATTATATTAAATCTTAAGCGTATAAACTGCTTTATTTATCAGCTGTAAAATGTAGACCATGTAGACTGAATAACAGTGTGAAAATGATCTTGGAGAAATGATCAACACTTTTCCTGTTAAAACTTTGTTGTTGTTTTTTTTTACATATAATGCCTTTACAGAAATTCTGTTTTAGCAGAACTGAAAGTTAATTATACAACATGTTTGCTTTTTAATCTATTTATAAACCATAGTTTCTTTATTAATTAGATCAGGTCAGTTGAATACTGTGCATTTTCCCAATGTAATTCAATTTAAATCAGCTCCAGTATACAGGTGTATACCTCTCATTTGTCAGGGGCGCTACTGACATAACTCTGCTGGATTGTCTTGAAACTCTCCCGTGTATTCTGTAAACAACCATCGCAATATATAACTATGTGTATCAGATATCACACCGTATTACCGGCGGCAGTGATGGCAGATCACTGCAGTGATGGCAGATATCTGAAAATTACCGATCGGTACAGGTAGGTTATAAATTTGGTTGGTTTAATTATATTACACAAATACGGCCCATATCATTGCTATAAAATTATTGTCCATTGAATGGAGATACTGTAAGGTAATTTTGGACTCGTTTTTTTCCTGTTTTAAGACTATTTTGAGCAGGTTAAAAGTGACAGCCTTGGGAAAAATCCGTGAAAATGTCTGTTTTCTGTTCAAACTATCTCAAGTTTTAAGTAAATGGCAGGATTTCCTGTTATCAATATAGACGTTCATCCATTGGGGTCACGCAAGCCAAATATCTACCCCGTGAGTCTTTTCTTGAAAGTTTTACAGACGCTCAATCTGGTCCGGTTGAAGAAAAAATGCTGCCGTTGTAGGCAGATACATATTATAAATGCTGCCGTCGATGGCAGAAATACCACGAAAGTGGCTAACATTTCTGACAAGAAAATCAAGTTCAATCTTTTATCAATTCCTCTTTTCTTTGCGTCCTTTTAGTCGGAATTGAGACGTTAAACTATCATTTCTAATATTTTCTTCAAGATAGAAAAGTTATTAATGCGGTGTGTGCATCGAAAAAAGCTTTTTAGCAACATGCAGTTACAATACAAAAAGTGGATGATTAGTACGACAAAATTCACTATAAATACAGAAATGAACATGAAAAACTTCATTTTTCTATATTCATGCATGTGTGCTTGATCTGTTCATATGAATTGAAAGGTCAAAAAAGAGAGAAAAAGAATATAACAAATCAAAAAAAAATCTAGTTTTTTCCCTATAAATACAGGAATTTATTTTCATTTCTTGTGATATGAATCATCGAAAGGTTCATCTTTATAAGTTGTCATGGTTACAACTAAAATGAATGAAAAAATATATAGTTAAATGGGAAGACGTGATGTCCACCTTACTGTTAATACTGTTGTTAATATTTTAGCATAGTAAATGTAATTCAAAGGCAAACTACAACGCGATTTCAAAAATCAAAATTTAAAGAAATAAATCCACGTTGTCGTGTTTTTCAAGAACTTGATAATATAGGAAAATATTTGAACTGTCCATAATAATGATTATTCTTTCCATTTTACATTAACATACATTGTTTTATGATACACTGATGCCAGTTTGCGAGGTTAATAGTCTCCCCTTTATTACATCAATTTAATAATTTATAATCTGCGCCGATTAAGTAAATTTCAGCCTTTATTTGTCATAAAGCGATGAACATTATTACCTCGAGAAAATAATGTCATATTGCTAGCAAATGAATATCCACTTACAGAAGTTACTTGCTGTAATATGCAATTTTTGGCGTTATGTCTTAAAAAGGAGTGCGCTGCTAAACTTAAGATACATATAGTATTGTATGCATGTAACTGACAGACACAACAGATCAAAGCACACATGCATGAATATAGAAAAATGAAGTTTTTCATGTTCATTTCTCTATTTATAGTGAAATTTTGTAGGTACTAAATCATAACTTTTTGTATTGTAACTGCATGTTGCTAATAAGCTTTTTTCGATGCACATACCGCATTAATGAAAAAAAATCAAAAAATCTACAAAACAGCAATTTTTCTTCAAAATTATATGTGAGGCCATGTTTTTTAACATGGAAAAACGCGTTTTGGGGTAATTTCGTTTTTTTTCCATCATTTTCTGTTAACCCATTACCAGATATATACGCCTTTCTACGCCTTTTTCACCCCCTCCTTTTTTTGCTTTCTCAAATGGTGAAAAAATGCCTTATTTAGGCCCCAAACACTTGTTTTTGTTTGATAAATGTTGTTTAAAAAATGACCACTTTTTCGGCGCGGCCCCCCACCCCCATCCAAAGATACATCAGGGGGTTGCCAGAAGGGGGATGTGCCCCCTTCTGTTTGGGGGGTTTGAAGGGGGGCTGAGTCCCCCTCATCGCCAAGAAAACTTTGGACTTGTGGGAGGCTAAAAATGGCCCCAGGTCGATCATAAGGTAACGTGTAACCAATGCTGAAAAAGCCTTTGACTCTATCTCAATCCATTGAGAAGTGGCAGCACTTTGAAAATCAATTTTGATGGAAAAAATCAACGTAAAAATAGTGATTTTTTTTGGCAATTTTGAGATGTCCCTAGTTGCTATGGTAACAGGAAATTTCAGACTGAACATGTTGTTACAAAGGCAATGGTCCAGTCAACATTTTGTGCCAAGTTTGATTAGTATTGAAGCAGTTTTTTATAGTTTTATAGCAACTTGAACTTGTAACGGGAGACCTTTCAATGAAAACAGCCATTTTTAACAAGATGCTCATGGAGTAATGGGTTTAATAACTTTTCTATCTGAGAAAATATTAGAAAATGATAGTTTTAACGTCGCAGTTCTGACTAAAAGGACGCAAAGAAAAGAGGAATTGATAAAAGATTGAACTTGATTTTCTGTCAGAATGTTAGCCACTTTCATGGTATTTCTGCCATCGACGGCAGCATTTATAATAATATTATTTATTATGTATCTGCCTACAACGGCAGCATTTTTTCTTCGACCGGACAAGATTGAGCGTCTGTAAAACTTTCAAGAAAAGACTCACGGGGTAGATATTTGGCTTGCGTGACCCCAATGGATGAACGTCTATATTGATAACAGGAAATCCTGCCATTAACTTAAAACTTGAGATATTTGAACAGAAAACAGACATTTTCACGGATTTTTCTAAGGCTTTCACTTTTAACCTGCTCAAAATAGTCTGAAAACAGGAAAAAACGAGTCCAAAATTACCTTACAGTATCTCCATTCAATGGACAATAGTTTTATAGCAATGAAATGGGCCGTATTTGTGTAATATAATTAAACCAACCAAATTTATAACCTACCTGTATCGATCGGTAATTTTCAGATATCTGCCATCACTGCAGTGATTTGCCATCACTGCCGCCGGTAATACGGTGTGGATATGTGTAATGATTTAGAATTACAGAATATGGATAATCTGACTTTGTCAAAACGAATCACAAGACCAATATAGTTCAAATATAAACATATTAGAAAACCAGAATGCCCATTTCGTTGATGAAAACTCCATTTTATAGAGGTCGGATACTTTTATTTTCAAGTTAGAAATGTGAATACAAGATGGAATTTGAAATTTGTAACGTGAAAAAGTTGAAATTTTATGTCACATGTTTCTCTAAAGTTAATGATTCATCACGTTGAAAAGCCATAATATGCAAACAGATGTCCATTTCATAAGCGAAGTGGATGTTTCGCAAAATTTATTCTATTTCGCACTTTATTACAATCTGTACTTCACCTCTATTTTCAGTAAGTAAAACTAACAGTTTCAGTGCCAAATAGTATGTTCCGGATCTTGGAAATTTCATATCAACGAATTATCAAATAGAAAGGTATGTTTATTCATATATTTTTGTTGGCATGCGGTTACCTGTTAACTATAAACAATGCACCTACAGTTTCATTTCTGTTTTATTAACATATATTTTTTTTCTTTAATACCCCAGTAACAAATTTGGGTTATGAAAATCAAAATATTTTTCTGTAAACAATATCAAGACTTACGGGACTTTTTAAATTTATGAAATTACCAAAAATTTTAACTTTTCAGGATTTTAGCTTCACTAAATCACGTCTTCATAATTTCGTCTTCATGAATACACCATTGGAAGTCTAACTTAACGAATTCATAAGTTGAAATTCATGAATTTTTATTTATACAATTCAAACTTCATACATACAATGAAATTTAAGCTAAATGAACTCTCGATATCAACTTTATTTATTCATAAGTTGAATATTTGAAGTAGGACTCCTGAAGTAGTTCAAAACATATATTCACAAAATTGGATTTGGTCCAGATCGTACATTTGTAACTTTTGATTTTTTAAGTTAAAAAATCTGTATTCATGGATTTTATATAGAGAGTCTACCGAATTCGGGAATTCAAGAAATAACTATTACGAATTCATGACGTTGAAGAATTAATTCATGAAGATGTATTGTAAATTCATGAAATTAAAATATCAATACAGGAATATGTTTCTATATCACAATGAATGAATGAATAAATAAATGAATGAATGAATGAATGAATAAACGAATGAATAAACGAATGAATAAACGAACGAACAAGACAGAAAAACAGAAAGAAGTAAAGCATCAACAAAAACTAAAAGAGATAAGTTCAATTGCTAACCCGAGATCCTATGATTTTCAGTTTGTTGCAGATAACCTAAAAACCTGTTGAATCAATATACCTTGTAATTATAATTGAATCTATAGTTATTTTATATTTAAAGATTTAATTATTAGCTGTGAATTATATTAATAACCTGTCAATGCTCCGCATAGATAATCTGATCAATTTCTAGATTTTTGTATTCGTTACAATTAATGACTATTAACATTGGTTCAGAAAAAAAATCGGCTACCAAAGATGTATCGATCAGTCTCGGATAAAAATGAAAAACATTTAATAATTAGTCAAGATGCAAGCCTATAACATTATGCCAGGTATCTTCCAGAACCACTATTTTTATTCAGTATTTATTAAACATGTGTAATGTTGTGTATTCTAGGAATTTAGACAATCGGCGGCGATGAATTTCATTGTCATTTCTTTTAAAAGCGTACGAGTATGCACCAAATTCATCGGACTCGAGTACAATAAAATACTTTAGAAAAGAAATAAATAAGTTATAAAAAAAACTATTTGTTAATTTACATTCAATTAAAAGGAAGAAAAATGACGTAATTTACTTTGAAAAGGGTCGCGAAAAATGGTTACGCAATACACGTATCAGTCAACTAAGAATAAAACAATAATCCGAACATCCGGATGTATGTGGGTGCCTGGATGGCGGTTTCGGCTGCAAATGACATCCTTATTGATAAATAATCACTTTACTTAATTTCAGAGTAACAGTCCAGTGACGAGTATTTTTAACATCTTATACAGACCATCACAATAATGGACAGCTATCGACAGATAAAGGATTACTTTACTAAATATAAATGGACACTGTTGATATTCACTTGGAGCACAGGTATTTATTTATTTATTTATTTATTCATTTTATTGTATTTATTTATTTATTTATTTGCTGATTTATTTATTGTTTGTTTGTCCGTTAATTCGTTTATTTAATTCGTTCATTTATTTATTGAACGTACGAGTTATTTTTGTTTTAAAATATCAAACGTTAAAATGTTTAAGATACTTTATTTCGAATAACCGCACTTGTGGTTGAGGGCGAGAGTGGTTGCCTATAAGGGCTGTGACATAAGAACTACAGCCACCGTTTATCCTTGGAGAGGCGACTAAAGGGTTCGAATTACTGGAGTTTCTGCATCTCTTAGCTCCAGCATGTGAGGTGGCTTTGAACCCTAGTATTGCTTTTTAAAGTTTTTAACACTCAGTGTTAGCCAATGTCATCTTTCTGGTTTCACCGCCAGATGTTTTTGTGCGTCGTTTATACAGACACAAGAAAACAAACTTCGAATAACTAAACCCTCATAGCTGTGCGTTCGAATCTTGACAGGGTCTTGTGAGAAAGCTATCCAACCAGCTTACGGAACGACGGTAATCCACTCAGGTGCTTGTTCGTGCCTGAAATAATTTACGTAGACATTCCTCTACCTGAAAAACTTTCAGGTGTCAATGTAATTCAACACCCGCATAAAAGGAAAACAACAACAACAATTAATTGAAATTTGATTCTTGATATTCTTGCCCTATATTTGAATGTAAGTCAATAGTTAATGGTTTTTTTTTTTTTTTTTTTTTTTTTTTTTTTTTTTTTTTTTGTGTGTGTTATTTAAAGTTTTGTTATACCCTTTCTTTTCTGTATAACACGGAACTAGTTCAACTTATGTCATGGGCATAAAGTACAATGTATTATTTATCTTTGTCCAGTTATTGCTTATTATATAATTATATTCATTGTATTCATATCAATAAAAAGAAAATCAATAATAGCTTATTACCTTGTAATTATCACAAGTCATTGTTGTTATGTCCCACAACTGGCAAGAGCATATTAATTATTTATAGCATAAGTCCGCTTTATGGACAGATATATTTCATATATATTACTCTGGTAAGACTTTGAAACCGCCGAGCTAGATTAAATATTTTACATCCATGTTGCAATTTTAAGCTACATGCCTCCAGATGAGCCAAAATATTTCAAGAAACTCAAAGTTGAGAAAAGTGTAATAAGATTATAAGTCAAAGATTAAAGTAATGATTTACATCATTTTATGGGCGATTGTTTACTGATTTAGCAGTATTCAATTATTCATCACCAAATATATACTACGTTACTAATGCAGTATGACTATTTTTTGCATATTTGAACCTCTTTTTGTTATCTACCTAGATCATAAGTGTCAATTCTTTTCTATGTTCTGTTTAAAATATAAACATATATGTAACATTTATTTTGTAACATTTTACATATATTTTTTTATATAAAATTTTTAATGAAAGTTTGCATGAATCTGAAGGCACGCTGCTTTAAGAATGCTTGGTCGACCATATACTATTGATAATAAGGCTAAGTACCACAACATGTTTAGAAATCTGACACACCAGCACAGTACTACAGTATGAGCCACATGACAAAATCTTTATGCTTTTAAGAAATTCATTGACATTATATTCTTTTTAAATTTCAGCTATTATATACTTACACATGCAGTACGCACGTGTGTCAAGTAAGTTTCCTTAAATCAAGAGACATTACTTTTTACTATTATAGATTGGATATGTATCACACAATAACGGTTTTAACAATGATATTTTAATTAATAAAAGAAAGAAAAAAGCGACATTTGGTTCATTTGTGTGACGTGTCGGTTCAGGATTGATTTATCAGTTTTGCACTGGCTCTAAACGATGGTAACATACATCAACATTTCTTTTATACATATAGTAGAGTCTAGTCTTTGCTTCAGTAAACTTACATTTTCTGAAAGATTAAAGTTTGTAAATTTTGAAAAAGATTTATAAAGTTCCCTTCCGGGAAACTCCAAAAATCAAAGATGGCGTTCAAAATGGCGTCTAAAATGAAATCTGTATTTTTAAATGCTCTATTTGTGGAATGTCTTCAAAGCGATCCATTTTTTCATGCTAAAATGTTTAAAATAAGTGAACACATCATTTTTCTTATTTATTTTTCTAAGTTGATGCCTAAAAGGTTCGTTAACATTATCGCAAATAACTAGTTATAATTGTTTAAACTCTTTCTTACGACATTATTTCACTTTGCATTACCAGATTCAGTTTCTAAAAACAGAATGGAAGACATTGTCCAAAAGAGGCCAGTATTCAAAAGTAAGTTCATTTTCTTCTTAGTCAACTTTGAATGCCTTGAGACAGACACGTGTTTCATCACATCATAAAATCGGTTTTCATAACGATTTCTTCCATTTAAGGTCAATGACGATTGTTTATATATATATTGCAAAGTCGTAACGGACATAATGAACAATTTTTAAGGGACTCCGGAGTCATTTGTTTACGTGATTGGCATATTTTATCGTTTTTATACCATTTTATGTATGTTCACTTAAATATTCATACCATTCGCTCACTGCGTTTTTCCAAAATATTCACAATGGCCCCAAAATGAAAAACGTTTAACGCTTTTAGCTCAAATCAGACTGAAAATATATAGTACTTTAATTCTCTCAGTATATTACTTTATAGACGTTTGTACAGTTTTTGAGGTTTAATTGCCACAGTTACTCTACAATACGTACAGAATTCAAATTTTTGGTCTTATCCGAGTTTTTTAAATGTTGAAACTTGGAATATTACCTTATTATGACAATTGTTTGTTTTGTTTGGTTTTACGGGTACAAACACAACCAATCTTATGATATAGCACAAGAACAGAAGGGGCCGAAACAGGAAAGATGATTTTGGATAACCATGAGTGTTATAAACTAAAAGCAACACCTAGGGTCAAAACCATTTCACCTGCTGGATATAAAAGATGCATATTTTTCAATAATTTGAACCCATTTAGTCGACTATTATCATTAGTCAGGTGGCTGCAATTCCCATGCCTCAACTTGTGAAACCCCTCATCAACAAAGAGATTATAGTGACAATGTGCAGTCAAAAATTCTGAACGCTATAATTTTCAGAGCTAAAGCCCTTTTTTATCACAATTGGAAATTTCGATGTTGTCCTTAACAAATTAGCGTTAACACCGCAAGTGGTGCTCTTGCTTGTTATATGTTAAGATCGGACGATGTCTCTTTAAAAAGTATGGAATAAGATTTCTTTCTTCTTTTTCAGTAAAATACTATGATGTATTATTGAATAGTTACATGAGGGGCGGAAGTACTTTAACTGGAATGGTTCTCGGGCACAGAGCTGATACATTTTACCTTTACGAACCCTTGTGGAAAATTTCAAGGTGGACATATTGGCATGGTAGCAACATGGTGTGCAGATCTGATCGTCTAGAGTGCAGGTATGTGAATGAGTTGGGTCCAAACGATTGTTAGAGCATATCATGAAATAATCTTTCACTAGTCCAGTGGTAATTGATTGTATAGGAAGTAGATTGCATTGATAATTAATCTTTAGGAAATTGAAACTCTACCGAACGTGATGGTGTTTCTAAATATTTACTATTTAGGGAGGGTTTAATGCACAAGATGTACTGATATTAAAATACCCCATCATGAAAAAATCTTGGCAAATATTGTAGTACTGGGTAAAAGCACCATTGTCAAATTCACAAAAAAGGATTAAAACGCCATAGTGAATAGGATAATAAACAAACGCCAAGGTAAGTGTAGTTCATGATGTTTAACGCCACTATAAGAGAAGGTAAAATACTATATAGTCGGTGTATAGGAAAAGTTAGATAAGTATTTTAACGTGCAAAGTAGGTGAAGAGAAAAGGCATAAGAAAATGCTTAAAGAAGTCATATTAAGCTGATAAAAAAGAAAATGACAGAAACACCATTAAAAAAGTCCGATTGATCACAAAACTATCATATAATAGCTAGTTGATATGATCTTTGCGGGGAAAAATTGGATGCAAAGTTTATCACCTTTAGGTAACACCTAAATATTTCTCGTCTGAATCAGTTCTTTACACTTCAAACACGAAAGAAAGAAAGACAGAAAGAAAGAAAGAAAGTGTGCATTTTATTAAAATTGTACTAACTCGGCTTTTATTTACAGACATGTGGAGCCAGGGAAGGCAATTCAAGACAAATCTTTTGTAGACAACCTTTACAGGTATCCTTTTTTTATATTTGAAAAGTTTGTAATTACATTATCGTTCAAAATAAAATTCATCTCAAATATCATTAAACATAAACGTACATTCACCCAAAAACGCATTTGTTAATACATGTACATGTATATCTTTGTGTATTTTCATCTCCAGACATAGTAAAATGAAATTATACCTTTTGAAATAACATACTTTGGACACATAGAAAAATGTTCTTTGAGCCACGGTTCTTTTCATCCTAGGATAAATGAGTGTTTCAATAACATTATTTTTTATCTCAAAGCAGGAGCATGTAATAAATCCTGGTATTATTAGAATATCCATTTGTACCTTATTGTTAAACCACCCGCTAAAAGACTTTTTAAAGGGTTACAACAATTTTACGGGTTTAACTATTAACTTCCAAAGAACATCATTTTCATATAAAAATGATGCATCTTGCTCAATCCGGTGCTAAGGGGACATAGAGTAAATGGAAAGAAATAAAGAAGCTTGTATTTATTTAACATTTCTGTTAATAAACAGATTAGAATTCTTCTAGCATAAGTTGCATTTTACCGTATTTAGGCGTTGTTTAAAGGTCTCAAAGTAGACTGTATATTAAGTTAATAAACAGATAAAAATTCCCTACGAAAAAGTGCATTTTACCGAAATTTAGGCGTTTTTAAAACCCCCAAGGGTGACTGTTTTAAGGGTTCTTTTTTGAAAAACCCAAATTTTTTTCCCTTTTTAAAAAAATCGATTTTTTCATGAAACCCGCCCCAAACTTTTTTTGGGTTTGTCCAAACGGGGGCCCTCCTTGCCTGTGTTGGTGCAAAAGTTACCGTCCACGTTTTTTTAGCCCCGGCTTAAGCAGTTTAAAAACTTTAAATACGAAAAAATTTTAAAAATTTTTGGAATTTAAAAACATCCCAGAATAAAAAAAAAAATAACCCGGGTATTTTAAAAATAAAACATGTAAATTTCAAAAAATTATAAAAAAAAAGTTTCAAAGATTCAAATAAAGACTTTTAAAGAAAATGAAAACTTGTTTTTGCAACTGGGATTTTATCCACACTACATTTTTTCGAAGGGGGAAAAAAAGTTTTTTTTTTAAAAATTTTACTTATGACTCAAACATGATATTTTTCCATTATTTTGACGTAAATAACTATTGATAACAAGCACTTTTCAGGCGGCCAACGGGTTTTCCCCTTTGTTTGGCTAAAAAATTTTAAACTTGCGAAAAACCTACAAATTTCCCAAAATTAAAACAATTATAAACAGACTTTGGTTGAACCTTCTTTTTAAACACCCAAATTAGGAGGTGATTTATGAATGCAAATAACACAAAAATTAAACAATTTTTAAAAATTTATTTTTTATAGAAACAAAAAATTAAAAAATTTTTTAAAAAAAAGAATAAATATTATTTAGGGGGACACAGGAAAAATTTTTCTTTTTTTTATTTTAAAATTTTTAAATTTTTTTATACTTTTTAAAATGCAATCAAAAGGGAATATTTTTAAACAGTCAATAAAAAACAAAAACTTTTTTTCCATTTTTAAAGAATAAAATGGTGGTTTCCTAGGTCAGGTTAGAGCGCTATGATTTCGCAATATTTGAAAAAGTGAACTCTGGAAGCGTTAAAGAAGATTTCAAATGAATGACACAGACTTGTTTCAATCATACAATATCCAAAATATCTGTTGTTGTAGATTAAGGGGTTTGTTCAAGACACCTGACTTGTTTTAAAACTATTCGGTGATTCTATTGGCGTCAAAATTTGTTCAAAATATATAGATATATTTACGTTTCAAACTTAAAATATATAAAATTCAAACAGAAATTCATGCTGAAACTGCAAGAAACGTCATTTTAGCCTGATTTGAGTACATAATATCATTTTAATATTTTTGTCATTATTTTGCCTGAATATCCCTTTATGGGCCTTGAATATGGGCCTTTGAAATCCTAAATTACGCTATGCAAACATAGATTTTTGTACATTAGTCAAGTTAAGCTTACAAAAACTTTCATTTTGTATTTTGAATTGAACAGGTCAAAGCTGGAATACAACAAGAGAGTGTATGAAGTCAAGTTAAGCTTACAAAAACTTTCATTTTGTATTTTGAATTGAACAGGTCCAAGCTGGAATACAACAAGAGAGTGTATGAATCATAAGGTCAATTACCAGACATGTTTTCAACGACATATACCGAGAATGTGTAAAGATTCTACACATAAAGTCACAAAAGTATTACGACTTACAACAGACCTATTGTCGCCTGTTCTGCAGTCACGTGACAATCTCAAGGTTATTCATCTCTTCAGAGATCCACGTGCTATTATAAATTCTAGAATTCAGACCGATTGGTACCCTTCAAAAACGGACAAAATGATAATAGAAAACGCTAAATCATTGTGCAATAAAATGCTTTACGATTTTCGCGAAGGTCAAAAAGTGCAAAAATTATTCACAGATAGATTCAGATTTATTTATTACGAAGATTTTAGCGTTGATATTTTAAATAAGTCTAAAATATTATATAACTATTTAGGTATGAACACAAATGAGAAATATTACCCAAATATCATGAAACTTTCGGCTTTTAAGAACGCAGCATCAGGTGAAACGGAGCGAGACAGAAATACAGCATTTTGGTGGAGAAAAACTTTAAAATGGGAAATTGTTGAGAAAATGGAGGAAATATGCAAGGACGTATATAAAGAACTTGGCTATAAATCCTTTTCAAATATACAGGAATATAACGACTTGTCAATACCCAGTGTAGTCATACCAAAAGACTATTTGATCGTTTGATGCAAGAGATTTTAGCTGATAGGAAGGTTTAGGGCAATAACATTCTTTTACTTGGGGACCATACGCCGCTTTTCATGGAATGGCACTACTGTGTCACATTGAAGGTTCCATTTAAACCGTCGTATGAACACATCTGCGGATGTATCTAAATTCAAAATTTCACCATTTTCGTGTTTGATGTTGAATTCTGCTTAAGCCGGTGCTAGGGGGCGTGGACGGTAACTTGCACTTTCCAGTACCGTCCATGAACAGGCTCAATCAAACCGAGCCTGCAACATTTTCAATATTGTCGTGTTGGGCTTTCTTTAGGGATTCTGTTTTACTCTATTCGGTGATGAATTGCTCAGACATTTGACAAAAATAACTTTGCGTTATTTTGCTTTACTGCCAAAAATCTATATTTTATAATAAATTTAATAAATAGCAAAACAGAAAATGTTAGTGTAATATTTATTGGCTTTTGTTATTCCATTTTTATAGTCTGACGTGTTTTACTGCACCTTTTTATTAAATTGATTTTTTTTCTTAAATGATTTTTACAGAAAGGGCGAAAATTGTTAAAAGCATTATGCAGCATTACTCACGAGTGATACAAAAATGGATGTATAATATGTAATTGTGTCAAGGTAGAAATATTATGTGTTATGTGCTTGTTTGACGGTTATCATATATAGATGATATTACGATAAGGACGGCAACACGAAAATGCGTAGAAGACAAAACATACAAAATATAAGAACACATCCAAAAATAAGCTGGAATTCAATAATTGTTCGGAATTAATTTGGTTATGAGAATACACTTGATTGCTAAATATGCATGATTCACGGTTGAACTTAAGATGATGATGATGATGATGATGATGATGATGATGATGATGATGATGATGATGATGATGAGAAAATATATACTTTTTGTAAACCGTTGTATGACTAATTTTATAGCCAAAGCCTGTTTTAATGCTCGAAGACAAAAGGGTCTTCTACTTAAATGTAGGTATATGTAAATTTGTGTTGTAAATATTTCAGCTGAGAATATACTTTGTTGGTCAGGATTTTTTTTTATTTTGCACTAGGTGTGTTTTATGCTTTTTACCAGTCTATTTTAAATGTCGTTGAAATTGCAAAATCATCCGCCAAGAGAATAGTTTAATTATTTATTGTCTCGCTGATTCATCATAAATGTGAAAGTTTTGAAGTCAATAAGAGATTCACTTCCATGTGCATATCGTACAGATGAGTTCACATTAATGTGTACTTGGTGTGCACTACATGTGTATTTCTAGTTTACTTCAATGTGCACCTCTAGTACACTACATGTGCACCTCTAGTACAATTCATTGTGTATATTAAATGTACTTCAAAGGGCACTTTGAAATACACAATTCTTTTTAAATAAAAAGAGTACAAAGATTGTAAATTAAAACAGTAATGTACGATAGTTTTTATAACAGTAACCGCTGTAAGAAACAATAAGCACAAGTTTGGGTTAAATGATCGGTGAATGAACTTTTTTTAAACATATTATTTATAAATAAAGCACTAAGTTCGTAATAACTGGAGTTTTCTTTTAGAAAATGGCCAAAAGGGCCTATTTTCTCCAAATAATTCAATGTGCAAGTATGAAATGCTGTTAATTTTTTCCGTACTTATATCACGGATTTATATTCCGTGCTTATATATACAGGTATTATATCATAAATAAATCTAATAAAAAGTTATGCTTTATATTTTCTCCAATAAATGTTCTAAAACAAACTCATTAATTGCTAGTAAAATGAAATACATAAAACCTTGCTATACTTTAAAAGCATTAGTTGTCAGACTGCTTTAGTCACATTGAGGTAAAATATAAAGAGGATACTTAATTTTCTTTTTATAAATACAGGATATATTTTCATCGGGTTGTATGAAAATAAATATTTCGTGAGTGCCGGTAGCATGAACATGTTCATACTTACAATAAAACAAAAAAAGTTTAATTTTAAGTCTCCTCTAATTTTGTTTATTAACTGTTAGGCAAAACACCACAGAAAATACGGAAAATAATATTTTACAGTGAAAATACGAAGATGAAAATATGCATTTTATTTCATCAATATTTCTCAATGTTTCATTTATAAGTATAAAAATAAGTATAATAAAATTATATACCTATAAATCTAAAGATATCAGCCATATATATGTTGATAGTAAAAACATAACAACTGCATGAATAACACTTTCTGTAAAACTTTCAACTGAAATAAAATGGCAACAGTAAAAAACATGAATGTCTGTCTTAATGACAAGGTTAATTCACAATTTATTGCTATACATGTCTTTTATATTTTTCAAATTTTAAGAAGGCTAAAATTATTGAGGACAACACTCTGTGTTTCTCTTTGACTCGATCTCCCCTTCATATTAACATAGTATGTAACACTTTGAGTCTACAAAAAAACAACAACAACTTATTGTCCCTTATTGAACGCTCCAATCCAATCTTATTCTTAATAATATCAAATCACTGCCGGTATTTCTGGACATTTTGTTAAATTATGAGACGGAAAATTAATCTGTATTTACGAGCTTAAAGTGAATAGGCCTACGTTTGGTTGCTCAATTTATATTCTTATAATTTACATTTTTCCTCGCAGGCACACGCGAGTCTGTGTTCTCTCATTAATTAGCGAATGAGCTAGTTAAAGTAGACACTGTGCAAACCAATACTGCACATATAGTAAATCAGTTCCCCTTTCTATATATTTTTTGTCAGATTTGCATGATAATGTAATATTTGTTGGCGATTTCTAACGTCAGGTTTTTGTTGTGAAAGTTATAACCTACGAAACGTTTTAGTGCACGAACATCGCACCCAAAATAAGAAAGGTAACATATTTGTGTATCCCATCGGACCTGGTTAATTTAATTATTTTTAAATAGACGTGGTACATTCTAATGGACAGAATTCAGACAACTACAGAATTATGAAAATTAAACATTAGCGAAGAACCATTTTTTTAGTCTTCTAGCTAGTGTTCCCGTTCCCTTACGACGCGTTGCGGTTTTCAATTGAAAAATCACTTCATAATATTGCCCTTTTTCTCTAAAAAAGAATATAAAATACGACAGTATATCATCATGGTTATAATATAATTATATAAATCTTTGTATGTTATAATTTTATAAAGCGGTTACTGACATTTCACTTCAAACGATTTTAAATTGATTATTTTAAATAATGGTTAGCTAGTAAAATTGCCTTTTTACACCAACTTTGTTCTCATTTTTCATTTTAATGATAACAGTTAGCTATTGATCAGTAAGTAAATAAGAATAATCAATTTTTTATAATTACCGAGTACATTTCACGCTAATTGTGAGACGAACCCTAAATGACGTCTAGTATGGGCGCCGCCATTTTGAAATGGACCTCACGTCAGGTTACAACGTAAGTCAACGGGGAAAAATATAATTTTAACATTTTGACCATATTACTGACTTTATGGAAAAAATGAAAAACATGCCTAGAGATATTGATTTCAGGGTTAACATGACATAAATTTTAATGATTTTACTATTATATTTAATAAAAAATGGAATATTCAAATTTGGTGGGACAGACTATAGATATAAATGGACACTGCACAGGTTTTTATGTACTTATTTATTTATGTCTTATTTATTTATGTATTATTTGTTTGTTTGTTCGTTCGTTCATAATTTATAGAGTGTACGAGTTATTTCTGTTTAAAAATGATATCAAACGTAAAATGTTTAGGGCTTCGGTAGCCATGTGGTGAAGATACTTACTTCGAATAACGCCACTTGTGGCTGAGCGGTTCCCTTTAAGGTTTGAGACATAAGAATTACAGCCACCGTCTATCCCTGAGTGATCATAAGAGCCGACTATATGGGTTCGAATAACAGTTGGAGTCTATGCATCTCTTAGCTCCAGCAGGTGTGGTTGTTTTGACCCCCGGTAATGCTTTTTAAGCTTTTAACACTCAATGTTAGCCAACATTATCTTACCGGTTTTGTCGCCACATGACGTGTGAAGTTGGCGGCCTGGCGGCCTGGCGGCCTGGCGGCGTGAAGTTGGCGGCCTAACGGCCTGGCGGCGTGAAGTTGGCGGCCTAGCGGCCTGGCGGCGTAGCGGCGTGAAGTTGGCGGCCCAGCGGCCTGGCGGCCTAGCGGCGTGAAGTTGGCGGCCTAGAGGCCTTGAGGCCTGGCGGCCAAAAATTTTAATGTTCTAGAAATGTTTTTTTAACAATAAAACGGCATTTAATGAAGTTTTAAAGATAATTATTGTTATTTAAACGATATATCTAAAGAAAAAATCACTTTCAGAGATTTTTTCAATTTTGTCATTTTTTGTGAAGTTGGCGGCCTAGCGCGCCTGGCGGCCTAGCAGCCAAAAATTTTAATGTTGTAAAAATGTTTTTTTAACAATAAAACGGCATTTAATGAAGTTTTAAAGATAATTATTGTTATTTAAACGATATATCTAAAGAAAAAATCACTTTCAGAGATTTTTTTAATTTTGTCATTTTTGTGAAGTTGGCTGCCCAGCGGCCTGGCGGCCCAGCAGCCAAAAATTTTAATTGTTGTAAAAAAAATGTTTTTTTTTTAACAATAAAAACGGCATTTAATGAAGTTTTAAAGATAATTATTGTTATTTAAACGATATATCTAAAGAAAAAATCACTTTCAGAGATTTTTTTAATTTTGTCATTTTTGTGAAGTTGGCGGCCTAGCGGCCTGGCGGCATAGCAGCCAAAAATTTTAATGTTGTAAAATGTTTTTTTAACAATAAAACGGCATTTAATGAAGTTTTAAATATAATTATTGTTATTTAAAGGATAATTCGAAAGCAAAAATCACTTTCAGAGAATTTTTTTATTTTGTCATTTTTGTGAAGTTGGCGGCCCAGCGGCCCGGCGGCCTGGCGGCCAAGAATGATTTTTTAACAATAAAACACATACGCGTTATTTCATACTTGTTCGTGTTTTTGATAATATCGATCAGCCGACCAGGACATAAGAGTGACAGACTGGATCGCAAGCTAATATATGGTGTACAATTTCTGTAACAAATATGAATTGTCCTTTATGAAGTTTTAAAACATTTTTTCTGGTCCCATCCAATTTATTATCCCCGTTATCAATCCATGAGTATAAGTCATCCTTTACTGACTTTACAAAAATAACTTTTGCTTACACATTTATTAACAATAACTCATGATTACAGATGGGGCTATGGTCATACCCTAAATGATTACCTCCTTGTTATTGGATGAAACTGAAAAGTTGAATGGTTGGGATTCTGATTGCTAGCACAAGTTATTCGGGTGAAAAATGTATTGAATGTTTCCATTGTTGTCATTTTAACGCTATTTTTTGTTTAAGTTCAAAACGTTAACTTGTCATTTTAAACATTGATTTGTTTTAACATTTGTATATGTTGTATGTTGCTTGTAAAAGTATGTAGTTGTTTACATTATTATCATAAATCACAATGTTTGTCAATATATCGTTTTGTTATTGCTGTACTTTAACATTTCATTCTTATGGTGTTGTATATATGGATATTCCAGAATAAATGTACAGTACCTTTGCTTTGTAAGGTTTTGCTCCCATTTTCCATCTGCATCGCATAATTGTTATACCTGAACACCGCATAAATTATGGTAAAAAAATACATTTTGTTACAATGGTGCCAATATTTGGAATAGAATCTTATTTTATAACGGTCATATTATTCTTTAAAATCTTTTGAAAGTAAAAATAAAAACATAACTTGTACACGAAATAAATATCTTTATAACCATATCATTATCTTATAATACTAAATTATGCATGTATATAATAAATAAAGTATTGTTATGGCGAGTGGTTAGCGCGTCGAAATAGTCAACTATGTATCGCTCACCGTGTGGGCACAAACCAAGACAGGGGCAAGCCGTTATTTCTTGAGCAAGAAACTAAACACTAAATGAACAAAGGCTACCAGGTCACGAAACAACGTAACTACTATGGCGAGAGGTCGAAAGTACGATGACGATGATACGTAGTATGCAGAGTTTTCAACATCGTGGTTTCATTTGTTTTTGTTGTTGTTTTTTTTTTTATCTTTTTTTTCTTCTTTATTTGTTCGACTTTTAACCATCATAAATTCGTTTTAACGCTGTTTCGCGTTATATGTGTGTCGTGATGGCTGTAATGGGACATCGTGGAGATCCCTCAAGAGCAATATTCCAAAGCAAATATATATAGTTGACACTTGCAGTCTCTATTTTCTTTGGAGTCTATTATTGAGAGATAATAAATTATATTATACCTCATTTGCATACGGTCTTCTATATTCAATATGACGTCATCCGGTCCAAAACCGCATACAGACCGGGGGCGGTCCATAATTCTTACAAGTAAAATGGTTTCCTGCGGGGAACATTTTAAATGATATAAGATATTTCATTTAACTATTTTCAACATTGTTTGGGGGACAACATATAGTCGATCAATATAGAAGAAGGTCATTGGAAACTGGTGACCGTTGATGACCGGAGAAGGTCGAACATAAAACAATTATCTTCTTTTTAAGAAAATGATTCAATAGGCCTACCATTTTATGAATAATTCCGAACAAAAAAATAAGTAAACACACAAGTTTACGCAGAAAATATCTCTATTTATTATGGCATATGCCACTACGATCGAATATTTCAATTAGTATGTATCTCAAATTTTACAGACAATAAATTGTTTATATTAAAGAAACATTGATAATTTTCAAACACATTATTTAAGTTTTTCAACCTTAAACGGTAAAATATTTAAACAAAATTACAAATATCACGTAACAGTTATTTTGTTCTAATTAGATGTAATTCTGCCTAATTCCCCAGAGGTAAATCCGTCACGAACCGGCAAACGGTATTTTAGCCAGGTTTTCGAAAGTTCAATTAACCAATCATGTAAGGTTTACATATCCCGTGCTCCTCCATGTACCGAAAACAGGTCACGTGCTCCTCCATGCCTCAAAAGTTAAACGCGTACCAATACCCTGCGGTCTCCAGACCGCAGGTTAAACGTAGCTTTCACGACGTGCGAATTTCACGACGACACAAACAGACGATAACTGTCAAAATGGATAGGCGATTTGTCTCTTTATCTGAGACATAAATGTACTACATGTTGATCAAAAGTCATGATTTTTCTTTAATTTAGTTTAAAATTTTTATTTATACTGTTTCTGAAATTCTTAAAGTCCGGGTTATTTTTGCCTAGTAACATTAAATTAATTATTAAATTTCATTAAAAAAAATGGAATCACAACTCCTAAATCATCGGTAATCGGAATATTAAAAGAAGAGCATACACAAAATCCGTTTAGGGTTTGAGATATTTCGCACACTGAACAAGTAAAATTATTATTTGAAAGCAAATAATAGTAAAAAATGACAGCACAAAAACAAGGGGATGAAAGGATTTAGATTCTGTATAATAGAACAAAATAAAACATGGCCTTTCGTGGAAAATGCAAGTTTAGCGACTAGTTGTTCAGACTTCGGAAGGTATATGGACCTCAGTTGCGCTTTGGGCCAGACCAACCAGTCCGTAAGCTTGCATTTTCCCCGAAAGGCCATTTTTTATTTCTTAAATAAACCCCATATATCATTTCCGATATAGGGCCTTTTCTGTTCTAATATGTTTGAAACCGGTTGTACCGTCCACAAAAATGGATCCCGCGATAACGCAAAAAGTACTGAAAATATTTTTATGAAACTTGATATATGGATGGATGGCAGTATGGAGATTATGCACGTCTTTTTCTTTTCTTCCTATGTTGAAAATTCTGGTTGCTATGGCAACAAATATTCTGAAAATATGGCAAATTTAGTAAAAGTCAGATATCTATCTGTGATAACGTTTGTGTAGATGAGCTACACAATTCGCTGGTCAGTGATTTCCAGCAAATATTACGAAAATTTTCAAACAACATTTTTTAATTATAATTAATTAGTAACATAATGGTCAAGTCTACTATAACGGTGTAAAACAGATATCATATTGTATTTATCATCTTTCAACTATGTAAATAAATCAAAGCACAGAAGGCGCTGAATTTGTTTGGGTCTCAGAATGTAAGAAAGGTGCAGGTTGTTAGATTATATGTTTAGTGCCACCAATGCTTTCCAGCGTTTTAATTGTAGTAAATTGGCTATTAGACTAATTGCAACACTGATATTCAATCCAATGTTTATTTGACTTTAACAATTTTAAAAAAATGAGTAACCTTTACTGGGATTTGAACTCCAGACCTCTCGCTTCCTAAGCGAGCCCGAAAACCCTTCAGCCACGGTGAATTTATATGTGAACGGCCTGAAGAAAACCATATTATTCTAAATTAGGGCTTGTAACGACTTTAACTGTTGTTTAACACAGAGATGTAAATAATCCTGGAGCTTACTATAAGCATGTATATTTATAAAGAATCAAACGGCTGCAAGTTCTGTGGTATTTTCTGATCTTTGCAATCGTACTGTATATCTGTATGCATTTTCCTGTATAAGTTTATTTTGATGTATTATAATTCCTTTTGTAAGGCACCAGAGTTTGATACATCCGTAATTCTGCAAAACTAGAGTTGCATCAAAAAATCATTTATGTCCTTTTTTTACGACAGCCACACTTTATCTTTGTATATCATGGCTACTTCCTTAACAAAAACACATAAAAAAAAGAATTTAACAAAAAAAAAAAGTTTTCTCGACTGGGAAACGAACTCGAGACCTCTCACTCACGAGGCGAGCGCGTTACCCTTGTACCACGGAAAAGTTATACTCAAAGTGTCTGAATAATATCAAATCATTCTAAATTTGGAACTTTCATTGCAGTTCGGGTTTGTAATCCGTATTAATTTCGAGGTATTTTGTTTAGGCTAAACCTGTTGTTTATAATTGAAGTAGATATTTTAGCAAAAATCCTCTCGCCCAAACGGTCCGGCATGTAGAATCTATATATTCCACTACTCGGTTTGTGTAGTATTCGGTAATCAACATGGCTAAAAATAGTATTTTCATTGATAAAATCATATTCATACGCGTAATTTGTGATTGTGCATTTATTGACAATTCTTTAAGCCAACGCTATTGTTTAACTTTAAATGCGTTGTAATTTGTTGGATACTTGTAACAAAATAAAATATTTCTTTCTTTTAAATCGCTAGTTTTTAGCTGTTTTGAGAACTACTTGTTGTTAGGTTTGTAGTAAACTTCTGTGTCAGAGATTGAATGTCCGCTTTGTATTTAGTTATTTTCGATCAAAAAATACAATAAAACAATATTAGAAATCTTTGACCATTCGGGAATTACTTTGCTTGAAAATTGATGCGCCTGTCTTTGACCATCTTTACGCAGTGATCTCCCCTGAATTTTTCGGCTTTAGTGTACATACCAAAGGGAAGTAACCGCTCCAAAAAATTGGACTACTTTCGGCATTTGCAATTAGCAACATTAGACTCTGAAATTTCGCTACCATTATTTGTTTGGTCTGACGACCCAAACAAATAAAAAACTACTGATTTGCCAACTGTCAACTTAACGCAGTAGGTAAGACTGTCAGTTAAATTTTTATTTGAATATCAATGCAAGGCATGTTCGATTCGCAAAAATTATTTCTGTATGAAGAATATTTTTATTGTGTTGTGTTATTTTTTTTATTTACTTCTCATTTCACTTTTTCTTTTGTTTTCAATGTATACAAGAAAAAAATATTATAATCTGTATATTAAAATTATTAGATATTGTAACAAAACTACCTTGATATCCCAATTCATTTGCATATATCATAAAATTGATAAAATAAGGAAAGAAAAATGTTAGACAATTTCTTAGGCTCGAACTCGTGGTAAAATTTTAAGTCGTATCGTTTACCAACAACTTTACCAAATTTGCCATAAAGTTGTTTTAAATGGTACTTCTTATCTTGTATTATATTCTCTTCTTCAAAAAAGCTGTTTTACCTATTATCCCGAGATGATAATTTGGTTCTAACGGTACTTGGGAAAGTCCATTAAAGGGTAAGTCTGCATATCATCGGAGATTGAAAGTGTCAACGACTATTATAGTATAATTTCTAATAAAAATCTGTACCATCGTAGTGGTTAAATTGGTAAATCAGGGTCACTGTAACCTCTTATGAAATGCACTCACAGGTTCGAAACCGACGCTCATACATGACATAGTGATGATGTTATTTTTTTTTTCTTTTTCTTTTGTCTGTCTTTTGTATGATCGTTTGAAAATACTTTGTTCTTCCCAATTTCTTTTTCTATTTTTTTGTTATTTGTTTCTTGTTCCCCTCGTTTTAAAGGAAACTGCTACATGTCAAGTGATTAATTAATTAATTAAATTTAGCAATTTAAAAATCAATCTATTTTAAACGCACTACGATTACGAAATATTTATATCTTGAATATATGGATCAATATATAACATACTTAACTTCATTATATTTTTACATTTATGATGACGTCTAACTGTACACAAGTGCATATCAAGCCGTGTCCAAAAAAACAACAACATTGAGGCATCAATGATGGAATTCGGTAGTTTCATATAATATAACCGGTTTATTTGTTATAAGTCGATATTACTAGTAATACATGTATCATACAAATACTGTACATCTTTTATGAATATTTCAACATAAATCGTTTACCATTTAAGTAGTAATTTTATATGATACCAGATCTTCAATATATGGATCCAAGTAAGTCATGTATGGAACCAGATGCTATTATATGAAACCGAATTATCAATATATTAAATCAATTTTACAATATATGAAACCAGTTTATCAATATATGTAACCGAAGTAGCAATATAAAATTTGATTTTCACATTATATGATACCAGTTCTTCAATATATGATACCAAAGTAGCAATATAATTGAACCAAAATGTCATTATATTGACGGGACTTTTTTACAGGCTGTATTCTATCCTTGCACCGGTATTTACAGTCCTTGTTTAAAGAACATCGTGCTTCACTTACTGCATACTGACTGCATACTATAAGGAAAAAATATTTGAAGTTAACGTCACATTCACTTAAAATGGGCTGGGCAGGCAAAACTTATCGTTATATATTTAGGAGTTGTATGTCATAATTTAAGCTATTGAGTCGTACTGACCATTAACAAAAACATGTTTAAAAAATAAGTTCATCTCGACCTTTACCTTTGATCAAAAATAGGCAGTGCCAGAAGGACACATCAAGCTTAATCTACTGACAAAGTTAAAAAATCACTTGTCAAATAATAATTGATTTCATGAAAAAGTTTATGCATTGTAACCCAGTGACCTCGGTCTTTGACTTGTTGACTTGAAAATAGGCTATTTTGGTTCCATATAATGACAATTGCTATCATAGAATGTAACATCAACTTATATACTAGCTGCTACTTTGGTTCGATACATTAATAAAATGGTTCCATATGTTGTAAAAAAGACTTAATATAATGATAATTCGGTCTCATATAAGGGCATATTGAATATCTGGTATCATATAATGTGACAATCAACTTATATATTGATACTTTGGCTCCATACATTGATAAAATGGTTTCATATATTGTAAAAATGAATTAATATATTGATAATTCGGTTTCATATAAGGACACCTCGTTCCATATATTGTTACTTTTGTTCCATATATTGAATAATTTGTATCATATATTGTAATAACCAACTCATACATTGATACTTTGGTTCCATACATTGATAAAATGGTTTCATATATTGTAAAAATGAATAAATATATTGATAATTTGGTTTCATATAAGAACACCTTGTTCCATACGTTGTTACTTTGGTTCCACATATTGAATTATTGGAATCATATATTGTAATAACCAACTCATATATTGCTACTTTGGTTCCATACATTGATAAAATGGTTTCATATATTGTAAAAATGATTTACTATATTGATAATTTGGTTTCATAGAAGGACACCTGGTTTCATACATTGCTACTTTGGTTCCATATATTGAATAATTTGTATAACCAACTCATATATTGCTACTTTGGTTCCATACATTGATAAAATGGTTTCATATTTTGTAAAAATGAAGTAACATATTGATAATTCGGTTTCATATCAGGACATCTGGTTCCATACATGGCTACTTTGGTAACATATATTGAAGAATTGGAATCATATATTGAGAAAAACAACTTATATATTGCTAACTCGGTTTCATACACTGACAGTATGGTTTCATATATTGTTACTGTGGATTAATATAATGGATTCCGGTTAAATAAGAAGGTGTTTTCAATTCATATATAGTCGAAGTGAACTCATATATTATCCAAATGGTTACATAAATTAAAAAAGAACAATATCAGACAGCCATGGGTTTCCATAAAATCTGCTATAAAATGATATTTATCGGCTGCTTTTAAATTGGTCAGATGTCACTGGGTCATTAAAGATGTTATCGCATGGTTTGGAACTTTTCATTTGTTCTTACTTACCCATTATCAATGAGCATTTGAAAACTGTATTGATATATAACAGTACAATTTTTTCATTGCTTCAGATAGGAAAAAATCTCGAATGATATATAACAGTTGATTTTTTTTTGCGCACAGGTCTGTTATACGAGTATAACAATGAAAATTTTTTTACAGAGGCTCCAATTGGGCAATGGTACCGAACATTCCCAGTGGCAAAAATAAAATAAAATAATTATCTTTAAAACTTCATTAAATGCCGTTTTATTGTTAAAAAAACATTTTTACAACATTAAAATTTTTGGCTGCTAGGCCGCCAGGCCGCTGGGCCGCCAACTTCACAAAAATGACAAAATAAAAAAAATCTCTGAAAGTGATTTTTCTTTAGATATATCGTTTAAATAACAATAATTATCTTTAAAACTTCATTAAATGCCGTTTTATTGTTAAAAAAACATTTTTACAACATTAAAATTTTTGGCTGCTAGGCCGCCAGGCCGCTGGGCCGCCAACTTCACAAAAATGACAAACTTAAAAAAATCTCTGAAAGTGATTTTTTCTTTAGATATATCGTTTAAATAACAATAATTATTTTTAAAACTTCATTAAATGCCGTTTTATTGTTAAAAAAAACATTTTTACAACATTAAATTTTTTGGCTGCTAGGCCGCCAGGCCGCTGGGCAGCCAACTTCACAAAAATGACAAAATCAAAAAAATCTCTGAAAGTGATTTTTTCTTTAGATATATCGTTTAAATAACAATAATTATCTTTAAAACTTCATTAAATGCCGTTTTATTGTTAAAAAAACATTTTTACAACATTAAAATTTTTGGCTGCTAGGCCGCCAGGCCGCTGGGCCGCCAACTTCACAAAAATGACAAAATTAAAAAAATCTCTGAAAGTGATTTTTTCTTTAGATATATCGTTTAAATGACAATAATTATCTTTAAAACTTCATTAAATGCCGTTTTATTGTTAAAAAAACATTTCTAGAACATTAAAATTTTTGGCCGTCAGGCCGCAAGGCCGCTAGGCCGCCAACTTCACGCCGCCAGGTCGCCAGGCCGCTGGGCCGCCAACTTCACGCCGCTAGGCCGCCAGGCCGCTGGACCGCCAACTTCACGCCGCTAGGCCGCCAGGCCGCCAGGCCGCCAACTTCACGCCGCCAGGCCGCCAGGCCGCCAGGCCGCCAACTTCACACATCTAATTGTGTTGCTAACGAAACGATATTATTAATTTATAGCGTAAGTCCGGTATATAGTCTGAACTATTTGATATATTACTGTGACCTCACTATTTGAGCATTGAAATGACGAGCTCGATTAAATATGTTCCATCCCTATTGCGATTTATAGCTGCATGCCTTTAGATGAGACAAAATATTTCAAGACACTGAAAGTTGAGAAAAGAGTATTAAGATTGGAAGAAAAGTTAAAAGACCAAATATTCAAGTAATGATTTACATGTTATGTACGATTATTTACTGATTTAGCAGTATTCAATTATTCAACACCATATATCTACTGCGTTACTTAATAGTATGGACAATCTTTACATATTTGGACCTCTTTTTGGTAATTTACGAGAATTATAAGTGTTTTTTGTAATGTGCAAATTACTCTCTGTGTTCAGTTCAGAATATCTTACTATTACATACATTTTTAATGAAAATTTGCTTGAATCTGATGCGTGCTGTTTTAAGAAAGCTTGGTCGACCATATATTCTTGATGATAAGGCCAAGTACTACAAAATGTTTGACATCTGACTCACAAGCACAGTACTAGAGTATGAGCCACATGACAAAATCTTTATGCTTTTGTGAAATTCATTGACATAACTTTTTCTAATTTCAGCTATCATATTCTTACTCTTGCAGTACGCACGTGTGTCAAGTAAGTTTGCCTCAACCAAGAAACATTTTATCTAAATACTATCAAAGATTAGATCTGTATCACACAATGACGATTGTTTTCCTCTGATATAATAATTAATAAGAGAAAGAATAAATCGACATTTGGTATATTTGTGTGACGTGTCGGTTCAAAATTGATCAATCAATATTTCACTGAATCTGGTCATTCTATTCATAAAAAGTTCCATCCCGGGAAACTCCAAAATCCAAGATGGCGTCCAAGATTGCCTCTAAAATTGGGAAATTTGCATTATATGCTCTATTTGTGGATTGTCTTCAAAAGCGATCCATTTTTCTTGCTGAAATATTTAAATAACTGAACACATCATTTTTCATTTATTTCTCTGATTTGATAGTAAATAGGCACGTATACTTTATCGAAAATAACTACAATGCACTTTATAATTGTTTAAACTCTTTCCTACGACACTCATGACATTATATCACTTTGCATTATTAGATCCAGTTTCTAAAAACAGAATGGAAGACATTGGCCCAAAGAGGCCGATATTCAAAAGTAAGTACATATTTGAGTCGCCTTTGATCTTGAGACAGACATGTCTTTTATCAATCAATCGGTATTCATATCGATTTTAGGACAATGAAGTTTTTGTTATATTTTGCATAGTCGTAACGGACATTATGAACAATTTAAAGGGATTTCTCAGAGGTACATTTGTATATTGGCACGACTGGCATAATTGGTCGTTTTATACCATTTTATGTAGGATTACGAACAAATATTTATCACACACCCGTGCCGATTTTGCGACTCCGTAAATATGGTATTGCACGGCCGTGCATATATTTTGACGTGACGTCATTAGCGTTATACAAACATAGTGTAAAGACGCGCTAAATGTTAGCGTTATACTATAGGCGCGTCAATGAAAAATGACTCTTATTTCACTTTAAACGGTATTTATTTTGGGTATGTGATAAATAGAATATTAAATTCGTGTAAGTTCATTACTGACTTTATTGCACTCGTTGAATAAAATAATATTATGCTCGCCAGAGGCTCGCATAATATAATTTTATTCAACTCGTGCATCATTCGCTCGCTGCGTTTTTTCAAAATATTCATTTTCATGTGCAAAATGGCCCAAAAATGAAAAAACGTTTAACGCTTTTAGCTTAAATCAGACTTAAAGCACCGCTTCAACTTTTAAATTTAATTCCTAGTCTATTAGTTTATTAACCTTTACATATTGTTTCAGTTTATAGTGCCACATGTGATTTATGTAAAGAATTCAAATTTTATATTTTGGCCTCATTGGAGTTTCTTAACTGTTGAAACTTGGATTACTTCCTTATTATGACAATTGTTTGTTTTGTTTGGTTTTAAGGCGTACCAACACAGTCTGTCTTATGATTTAGGCCTCGAATCAGGAAAAATGATTTTAGCTAACCTTGCGACATACACACTTAAAACTTAAAAAGCCAGTGAAAGACCAGGGGTCAAACCCATTTCACCTGCTGAAGCTAAGATAAGCATAGACTCCAATAATGCTAACCCATTTAGTCGTCCCTTACCATCACTTAGTATTAAACAGTGGCTAAAATTGTGTTGTCTCAACCGGTAAAGACAACCCCTCAACCTCAAAGATATCATTATGTCAATGTGCAGTTGTTAGAATTTTAGAAATTGCCCCTTTAAATTTATAGTTGTTGTCCTTAACAGATGAGCGTTAACACCGCATGCATTGGTCTTGTCATATCGAAAGATCGACTGATGTATTTTTTAAAAGAATAGAATAAGATTGTCTCTTTTTTCAGTAAAATACTATGATGTATTATTGAATAGTTTCATGAGGGGCGGAAGTACTTTAACTGGAATGGTTCTCGGGCACATAGTTGATACTTTTTACCTTTACGAACCCTTGCTGAAAATTTCAATGTGGACATATTGGCATGGCTACAGCATGGTGTGCAGATCCAATCGTCTTGAGTGCAGGTATGTGAATGGTTTAGGGTCAAACGATTGATAGAACATGCATTGAATAATATTGCGAAAATGTAATATCAGTCTAGTTGTAGTTGATAGTAGAAAGTAAATTGCCGTTACAATTAAACTTAAGGGAATTGAAACAAGATTGACTTTTTATTAAAATACACAACCATTAAGAAATCTAAGCAAGTATTGTAGTAAGTGGTACAAACATCATTGTTAATGGTAAAATAGTAATTCGGAACCAATGTAAGAGAAGTAAATGATTGTAAACGCCGATTTAAGAGTAGGTACAATTAGATATTGTAGGTAAGGTAAGTAAATAATTTAATCTCCATAGTAGCTGAAGAGGAAAAGCATAAGAAAATGCTTGAAGAAGCATATTAAGCTGTTCAAAGCGTCAAAGTAAATGACGGAAAACACCTCCAATTGATTAAGCTATGATATAGTAGTTACTTTATTAGAATTTCGTGCAATAAAATGGATGTAAAATTAGCCAACACCTAAAGAGTTCACTTCAGTTCTTTAACTTTCAAACACAGAAAGAAAGAAAGAAAGAAAGAAAGAAAGAAAGAAAGGAAGGAAGGAAGGAAGGAAGGAAGGAAGAAAGAAAGAAAGAAAGAAAGAAAGAAAGAAAGAAAGAAAGAAAGAAAGAAAGAAAGAAAGAAAGAAAGAAAGAAAGAAAAAGGATGCATGCATTTTATCATAAATGTACTAACTTGACTTTTGTTTACATTTTATATCAGAGATATGGAGACAGGGAAGGCAATTCAAGATAATTCTTTTGTAGACAACCTTTACATGTATCTTTTTATATATTTGTAAAAGTTCATTGTATCTTGTATTTTAGTATTTCAAAATAAAATTCACCTCAAATATTAAATATATACGTACATTCACCCAAAACGCATTTCCTAATACATGTACATATCTTCATGTGTTTTCACCTCCAGACATAGTAAAATGAAATCATATATGAAACCAAACCGCGTCTTGAAATTACACACTTTAGATGCACAAACAAATATTCTTTGAGCATGGTGCTATTCATCCTAAGATAAATGAGTAGATCGGTAACACTAATTTTCATCTAAAAGCATGAGCGTGTAACAAATCTTGGTATTTCTAGAAAATTCATTTCTACCCCCGCTAATATATCTCTTAAAGGGTAACAACAATTTTACGGATTTTACTTTTAACTTCCACATATAAAACTGATGCGTTTTGCTGAATCCTGTGCTAGGTGGACATAGATTGAATAGAATTAAAGAAAAAAAGCGTGTTGTTATTTAACATTGCTGTTATTAAACAGATAAAAATGACAGTAAAAATTGCAATTTTACCGTATATAGGCGATGCCAAAAGGTTCAAATTTAAAATGTATTAGTTCATTTTTCTTTTGAAAGCTCGGCTTTTTGTGCCCTGTCCTACTATTGTTAGTAGTCCTGTTAGGCTCCTTGTCGGTTGTCCTCAGTTCCTGGGTCGTGTCAGGTTTGCGTTCATTGAACCGCCACCCTTTTTTGTTTGGGATAGTCCCCGATTGGGAGGGTGATTTTACCCCCTACTGGGGGGAAATACATTTTTTATGACGTTATTGGGTTTTGGGGTATTTTTCCCCCTTTAAAACTGGGGGGAAGGAAAAAGTCCCAGGTCCCTTTTTGAAAAATTTATTTCAGGAAAGGGAAAAGGAAACCCTCGATTTTCCGTGTAAAAAGCGGGATAGTTTCCCTCGAAAAAGGGAAAACCCAAAAGCCCCTTGCGGGAAAATTCAAACCCCAAAGGAGTAATGGGAAAGGTTTTTGAAAAAATCCCAACAACCTTAACCATCCCGCCAAACCAAAAACGCCCCCCCTTCCCTTTGAAACACTTTTTTACTTTTTTTTAAAAGGTTTTTGAAAGTTTAAAATTCTTTAAAAAAAAATAAATTTTATTTAATTTTTTAAAATTTAAATTTGGATAGATGCATAGGTTAATTTATAACTATTGGTACAAGAAACAAGGTTACTTCAAAAATGACTTCCTTCATGAAAGGTAACCCGTCACTGGGAAAAATCATTATGCCGCTGAAATTAATGTACATAAAGTTAGTTCCCTATCCTTATTCCTTATTCCTTTTTCGAATAAGGAATAAGGAAATCAGTTCCTTATTCCTTTTTCGAATAAGGAATAGGGAACTAGTTCCTGATTCCTTATTCAATCTAAATAAGGAACAGCAGAATTAGTCATTTATTTAAATTCTATAAAAATTTATACTTCATTCAAATCATTGCATAAAGAATTCTGCATAAATTATTTTTTGAAAAAAAATCGAATAAGGAATATGGAAAGGGAACCAGTTCCTTATTCCTTATTCATCTCCGAATAAGGAACATAAGTAAATACGTAAAGAAAAGACACCAGTTGCAATTAAATTTTTTTGA
>NW_026858477.1:0-156275 GCF_026571515.1 Ruditapes philippinarum | reverse complement strand
AAAAATACATATGTAACTTAATTTAAAAAAAAAATCATTGTAATTTCTAAATTGAGAATTTCCTTTCCCGTGTTTGGAATCCTTACTAATTTCGAGGTTTTTTCTTCATAAAACCTTTTTGTTTAACACTGAAAAAAATAATTTTAGCGAAAATTTTCCCTCCCCCAAAACAGTACACATGAAATATTTCACTACCGACAGTCAGATTTTATTTTTGTACTACGCTCTGGAGTATTCGGTAATCGACATAGCTAAAAAAATAGCATTTTCATTGTTTAAAAGCTTTAGGGAAATAGCCAAAACATTTTTCATTGGGTAAAAAAGATATTTATCCGCGAAATTTGTGATTGTAACCTCATATTTCTATTGACTACTCTTTAACTTTTAATGCACTGTAATTCGTTAAATGCATACATTAAAAATTATTCTTTATTTTTGCGTTGTTAGGTCTGTTAGGAAAATTTGTGTTAGACCGTGGATGTTAGCTATGTATAGCTTTCATATCAATAACTATAATACTAAACGTATACGTAAACGAAATTTATATATTATAAAAGTATATTATGGCTTAGATATTTTTTATTTTAAGAAAAAAGGAAGTGTTAAATAAATCTAAATATTTTAATAATGGATTTAAAACAAAGAAGAGGCTTATAAGAATAAAGTAACGCTGAATGTGGACAAGTTGTCATAAAGGGAACAAAACGTAAACAAAATTGTATTTGACTTCATTACATAACATTTACTCACTATAACTATACTAATTTTTCCAAACAACAAACGAAGTAAATAGATGGTACGAGGGTTGTTCAAAAAGTAATAGGACTGAGAGTTATGCATATTCATATTTCATCCAATTAAAAATATTTTCATATGTATAGGGATCGTAAAATGTTTCCTACAATTTATGCATAAGTTTATTAATTTATTGTGATGAACGCGCGTTTCCTGTGATATTTGGAATAAAAAAGGGAAAAAACCCCACCCCGGGAGGCAAAAAATTATTGAAGGCAAGATGTACTTCTAATTTATTCATTTTTACTTTGTTTTTCCATATTTCCACTAGCACATTTATAAATATTTGAGTACATTATATCAAAATTTGGACGTCATTCGGGCATTAAATTGACATTATTATTTAGTTTTGAACAGCTGTGGTCATGGTGTTAAATGTAAAATACGGCACTCGGGTAACAAACAGAAAAATTTCATGCGATCGTTAATTTTTGTAAAACCAAAATTGAAAATATTTTTTTCAGATACATCCCCAAAAATGATAAATTAAAAACAGTAAAAATTTTTCCTGTCATTAGAACACTTTTTTCAGCTAGTGTATTAAAATTTAAAAAAACGGCGATCCCAAAAAATTTCTAACAGGGAAAGTGTGAGGAGAAAGCTGAAAATTGACGGGACATTAGTGACATTAGTGATGTCAATTGCAAAAGCGCTGTAAATGGATTGACGGTAAACTGTATGCGAACAGTCCGGCACTTTTTATGTCTGCTTTGGGTCTGCTTATTCAGTTCTCACCATAGAGTGTATAAGACGTTTCTATCAAACACTATTGTATTGTATCTCATTAGATATACTTTGTTTTAATAAATTAATATAATGTTGATTAACAGTAATGATTAGTAGTATTTTCCCCAATTTTTGTTTTAATAAATGATACTTTTCAATTGATAATTATTATTACATTGTATTTTACTGTATATAATCATGTTGTTTTAAAAACGTACGATGATATACATGTGGAAATTAATAATATAAATCGCTTTTGCATTTGCATTTTAAGTCCATGCTTGTTGAGTTCCCAGTTTACTCAAAATATTCAAGAAAAGTGGAGGATGGCCGGCTATCGGGCATTTTTCTTGGAGAGTTGAACGAAATTGTGATCGCTTTCTTTCTCTCTTAATCTCCACATATGAGACCTGATCATGGTCACATGATACAGACACTTAGAGCACTAGGGAGAATACTCTCAGGATGGATGACACTTGTTACATTTTGTATTTAGTTAATGACGTCATGAACATCATTTGTTGTATTGTCAGCGTGCGCCGGGTTTCGTACCCCTTGTCATTTGAAATTTCACAGAATTGTTGTTTGTAAACATATTGTATTGATTTTTGAACTGTATAGAGAACATGTTCCGATTTTTGTTTGTTGTAAAATAATGTACGTAAATTAAAAAATGGGAACAGTAGAGCTGCAGTCCTATTACTTTTAGAACAACCCTCGTACACATATTCAGCCAATGGGAATTTATTGAGAAACAGGACATCAAAATTAAAATGTTTTTAAAAATAAAAAAGGCAGTTTCAATTCATTGTGCTCCTTTAAGGTGTTACGCATCAGTCGTATTAGCTTGTGAACTTGTGGCGTATGTAACAATAATCGCTAAAGACCAGAAAATGCAACACTGAAGTTCGGAATTTTTTCGCCTGTAAATAGAATTTAACTTTGAATAGTGTACTGGAAATACAGATGTATATGCATGTACGTTAAAGAAACAGTCATTCTATCTAACACAATATAGCAGCAACTAAGAAAAAAAAAACATTCAGTTAACAATAATAAAATAATAAATAATAAAATAATAAAATTATTTCATCAATGAATATACCAAAAAAGGAAGGGAATTATTTACAAATTAATTATTTCAAATTGATGAAATTATATGACAAAAGTCATATAGAAAAATTTATTGACTATATTTTACATAGTATTTATTTCATGGTAATTTGAAACAATGCCTCATATGTTAACCATTCTTTCTTTCCCATAGGCACTATATATGCTTGAACTTTATATTTGATCAAAGAAAGAAATCAAAAACAATAAACTAATTACGATTAAAGAAGACAAAGCTTTAGGAACTTGTTCTAAAACAAAATACTTATTCTGTAATATATAAAAGTAAAACAAATTCTTATTTTTTGCAGTTCATTCTTAATGTGTGACGCAAATAAATATTTATGTTGAAAAAAACAACAACAAAAAAAAAACGCACAAGTTTAGAGTATTTGTTTCACATAGTTTTTGTACAAAACATAGTTTTTTAGAATGTAGTTACATTTGCATATTGGTAAGGTATTCACATGATCGCATGATGAAATAATGAATCATTGTGGATATATGATAAAAGGCACCATTGTGCCTCACTGTACATGGCAAAACAATATTATAAGAAGGGATGAGCTTTGGAGTGGGGCGTCTTAGACATGTTTAGACAAGACGTGCACATTAGAATCAACCGATATTGCTTTATATAAGTTGATTACGTTTCCGAGTAAATGAAATCAATGATCCAAATGCAGCTCAGAAATGGAGTCTTTTTAATGCGATTATTCTTCGACATGTTTGACAAGACAGTTTTTGTTTAAGCAATTGCTGGTTTTGTTTGATTAAATATATTCATTATTTATATATTTCCATTTTGATAGACATTAATATTCAACATATTTTTTATACAAGAAAATCTATGTTTCTCAATGCGCGCCTTTAAACCTATATGGAACATTAATAATGACTCATTTAGACGTATGTCGTAGGTTGAATCGTCCTGATTCCCATCAGAATTTACACAAACAAAATACAAAATTTCGTTAACCATTCCCACATACAGTTAAAGCCTTAAGATATGCACAAATTGATTCGAAATGATTTGTTTATTTCTTCAATTTACATCGAATTTTGATTAATCAATTTCGCACGAAATTCTAGGAAAATGCAATTAAATAAATGTCTTGCAAATAAAACAAAAGTATTGAAGGTGAAAGAGAGTTACAGTAACACTTGAAAATATTGTTGTCAACAAAGACATTTTTAGTATTCATTTATACTTGTGGAATGAAAAATTTAGACGTTGTCTTTTAAAGATATAAAATGGGTTTAAAAAGATTAAAATAAACACATAGTTTTGATATAAATATTGAAAAATATTACATTTTATTTTTGCTTTATCTTTAAACACTTTTAAATTGATCATGAAAAAATGACACCTTTTTATTTATAGCTATGCATTATATAGTGGTACATTTTTGTACCTAGGATAGTTTTCTTTTCAGTCATTTGGAATTGTACATTTTTTCTTTCACATACTTTTTACTTTGCGAAGCCAAGATGTATGCACATATGACCAAAGAGATGTTCAATGCTTTCATTTTCTACATATAAATATGAACAAAGTCGAGAGTCGCTCAATTTAGGTTGTGAAGGTACTCATTTAGTGGTAATATTCTAGGGAAATTTACTTTGTTTTTAGTCATTTTTCAACTTTTATAACTTCAGTTTCTAGTTATATTCAAAGGTATTTAAAAATTTATACACAGATACGCAATCAACAGAAGTTAAAGTAAACCACACAATCAAAATCTAAGGTGCTAAATGACCTGAATAAAATTTGTAATTGAGCGCAAACACTTTAGAAACGAACATGTCTAGACACTCCATGGGCAAATGAAAACGTTTATCATACAATTTATTTAAACATTGAATGTTCTTGGGAATGTAAGGAGCAATATTTTATTAACAGAAATAGGGGTCGGGGATTTCGTTTTTGAGTAATCTGTCCTTTTTAAATTATAATATTATAATATATTTTAAAAATTATTTAAAAATGTCCATTCCCACTGGTTTGGGGGCTGCGTTCATTGAACGCCGCCTTTCCTTGTTGATCTTGTTATTCATAATTTTTTTAAAAATAAAAAATTCCGAATATATTCTGAACAAACGAAGTAAAATTTTCAAATATTCTTGTTTATTGAGCATTAGTAAATATATCAAATTGAACAATATAAATAGTTATTATTTCTTTTAAAGTTGCCACTCTCTATTTGCACTTTGGTGGATGTAATGACACCTTTAACGACACATATTGGCTTTTGTATATTTTGTATTAAATTACAAAATTAAACTTGGATTAAACGATATTTATTTCCAAATAGATCTACACACATGTTATACAACTATACACAATCAAGTTATAACAAATATATATAAATAGAGTTAGACTACGCTGTGCTTAGTATGATTCACAAATGAAACAAAATCAGATTTTCTTCAAATACATTTTGACACATCATTACCATTTTGTCTTTTTGCTGGGAGAATACATTGCTGAATTTTTCATACAAACGGTTGCCGTTTTGAATAGTTCAAAAGTTATACATATAAAATTGTATATGTTGACATTGTTAAATAAGGGGACCACAAATGAGTTTGAGTCTGCTGCATTTTTCTATCTTATACAGGTCATAATATGTTTTCATTAAGTTTTTTACCAAAATTATGTTGCGAATAACTTCAAAGTTTCCCTCCAACAGCAAATGTTAGTCGACATTTATTAAAGTATCAAGTTTTTATCCTAGCAAAGTTTAAAAAGGGGAATGTTTTCCTACCTTCAAGCCATGAATTTATATGTTCGTTGTTTCACAGATCACTTTCTTTAAGGCGACATATTTAACAAAAGTCACGCTAAATAAAACTAAACGAAAAATAATGACTTTTACTCTTTCAATATAATTAAAACTCATCTGTAGTACAGTTTTAGACATTAGTTCCTGAACATGTCTTCTGTGCTTCGTTAATTAGGTTACTGTTTGTTTGACAACATTTAGGTAACTTTCAACATTTATAGTGTCTCGGGAAAAACTAAGAATGATTTAATTTTTGAGGCTGGTTTCAAGTTTTCAAACAATTTTTCAAAAGTCTTGTAATATGATAGGTCATTACATTTTACAAATATGACTTTTTTAATTGACAATTAATTTTTTCCCTTATAGAAAACAACGTTTCATATATTGTCAAAGAAACTGTTTAAGGTTTAATTAATCATTAACATTCGACAAAATGCCTATTTATCTACAAAAAAAACTTTTAAATAAATTGCCAAATAGCGTGAAATAAACTTTATACAGTGGAAGAAAAAAAAGAAATGTGACTTTCTTTTGGATGTAATGGAATCGAAATAATTAAAAAGTTCAAAATGCTAATTGGTATTTTACTAATAAAGAGGATCGTTTAGTTTAAGTTTTACACTGTTAAATTACAGTTTTCAAGAAAGACATATCTATTTAGGTAACATATAAACAAACAAATAATTTATATATGCGTATAAAGAACTGTGAATAATATCTGATGGCTTATATCACAATTTTAAACATCACATCGTTGGCCTTACACGAAACTTAAGATATAAAAGTCTTTTGGAAAATAATTTATACTTGAGGCATGAAAAATTTAGACATCGAATTTTTTACGAAAAAAAAATGGATATAAAAAGATAAGAAAATAAACACAAAGTATGTTAAACAGATAAATACTACATTTAATTATTGGTAAATCTTTTAACACCTTTAAATTGTTCATGAAAATGACACATTTTTTATTATAGCAATGCATCATATAGTAGTACATGTTTGCACTTAGGATAGTTTTCCTTTCATTCATTTGGAATTGAACATTTTTTCTTTCACATACTTTTTTACTTGAGAAGCCTAGATGTATGAACACATGACCAAAGATATGTTCAATGTTTTCATTTATGAACAAAGTCGAGAGTGGATTAACAAAAATCGGGGTCGGCGGACTCGTTTTTGAGTAATCTCTTCTTTTAAATTTTAAAATAGCTTACCTACTGATTTTATAAAAAGAAATACCGATATATTCTGAACAAACGAAATATAAATTTTCAAACACTCTTGTAATTGTGTTTAGTTAATATCAAATTAAACAGTATCAAGTCACTATGTCTTTTACCAGTGCACTATTTTTGCACTTTGTTAGGCATAACGTCACCTAAGTATATTGGCTTTTTTATATTTTGCATTGAATTACAAAATAAGTCCTCGTTGTGCTTATGTAAAAAATGAAACAAGTTTGAAACATATTCCTTCAAAAACAATTTGACGCGTGATACACTTGTTGTTATTTTTGCTGGTAGAATACTTGGCTGTTTTTTTTGCATACAAACTGTTAAGGTTCTGAAATCCAAAATTTACTATTATATTATGTATATGTTGACACTTTTTCATAAGAAAACAAATGAGCTGTCTGTTTGCATTTTTTTTGCAAATCTAATACAGGTTATATATATTTCATTAGGTTTTTGCAATTATAATTATGTTGCGAATAATTTTCAAATATTCCAACACAAATTTGTCTACATTTAATGCATAAGTTTTTATACCAGCAAAGTAACATGGAATGTTTCCTCCTTCAATATATGTTGCCGTTTTCACAAAGATTTCTTTAGGCGACACATTAACGAAATATCACCTAAATAAACTAATAATACTTTTTGTACCTTTTAATATAACGGAATAAATCATGTATTTTAGAATTAGTTCCTAAGCTATGTCTTCTGTTTTGGTAATTAGGTTAGTGTCTGTGTTGGACAACATTGGGGGAAATTTTTCAAGCATTTATTAAGTGTCTCCCCGGAAAAACCAAAAGAATGATTTAGAATTTGAGGGGCATTTGGGTTTCAAGTTTCAAACAATTTTTCGAAGTGTAAATAAATTGGTCATTAAATTTTACAATATAAATTTTATTGACATAAAATTTAAATTTTCCCTTATAGAAAACAACGTTTATATATTGTCAAAGAAACTTTTTAAAGGGGGTTTTTAAATTTAAAGAAAAACCTTTTTAGCCCAATTTCCAAAACCCAAACCCTTTTTGAATTATTTTTTTTTTTTTCTCCCAAAAAAAAAATAAACCCTTTTTTAAATAGTTTTCCAAATTTTAAGCGTGAAAAAAACCTAAAAACCAATGGGAAAAAAAAAAGAAAGGGTGACTTTTTTTTGGGGATGTAATGGACGTCGAAAATTTAATAAGTAAAAATCCCTAATTGGTTTTTACTAATTGAGAGGTTTTTTATTTTAATTTTGTTTACACTGTTTATTAGTTTTTTCCCAAAAAAAGACATATTCTTTTTGGGGAAACCATTAGCCCAAACAAATAATTTATTTTTGGGCGTATAAAAAAAGTGAAAAATATCTGTGGCTTTTATCAAATTTTTTAAAAAATCACATCTTTGGGCCCCCTTACACGAAACTTAAGTTTTAAAAGTTTGTTGACGAACGCTTTCTTGATATTTTTTTTCACTAAAATAAATGAATGAAAAAAACCCGTACATAAAATGGGTTTTTTCGAGGTCGGGTTTTAAACCCTCAAAAGGAAATAAAAAATCATTTTTTGGATGGGCAATTTTCTGACATGAATAAAGAGTTCTTTCTGGCTAGTATGGATTAGTTTTTCTGATGACCAAACTTTCCAAATAAAATCATATTTTGAAAAAACCCATTTGTCAATCGTCCATATAAACAAATTATTTCTTATTTAGTTTTTTTCCCATGCCAAAAATTGCGGGATGATTTGCAATTGCGAAAAATATAATCACATGAATTTTGCTTTCCCTTAGAAAAAAGAAAAAGTAAATTTAAAAATCTAACAGGGGTTTCGTGTAGTAATTTTAAATTCTGTGAAATAATTTTTTTGGCGTGTCCTGTTGTTAAAAACACTGCAAATTTTTTTCGCTTTCTTTCCCTTAAGTGATAAAGGCCCTGAAATATAAATCTTTTTTGCCCTACTTTTTTAAGAAACATTTTATGTCAAAATTTAGTTATGGGTATAGCTTGTTTTTCCCAAATGATAAACGGGGTTGAAATTCTTTTGATCTACCAAATATATAAAGGCTTGGTTTGCAATTTGTTTCGAAAAAAAACCTTTTACTACATGTGATACAAGTATTTCTTAAAAATTTAAAAAAAATAAAACGTTCAGGGGATTAAAGGGAAATTTGATGGCTTCGTAGGTTAGGTTTTAAACCCACGGCTTCTGGGTTTTAGCCATCCCGGGAAACCCCAAAACTTTATTTCTTCATAAAAGGTTTTTTACGGGGCATCATTGTATGGGAAAATTAAACTGACTTTTTTTTCCATAAACAGCCCCTGAAGGTTACCCAAGAAAAGGGAAATAAATGATGTTTTTAAAATTTTTGAAAATTATTATCTGAAGTTTTTGTCACATTTCCATTCTTTTATTCATATAAAGATAATAAATGTTTTAATAAATTTGGGCGAATCAAAAATTGTAAATAAACAAATTCAAAAATTTTAACGCTAAATTATTTCATCAACTTGGGAAAGCCAAAATTTTTAAGGTCGAAAAATTTTTAAGATTTACATTTTCGTTTTGAATAATTTAAAACCTCTACTTGTTGTGTTAAAAGTTGATTTTTTTTCCCTAATAAAAAAAAAATAACAAAAAAAAAAGTTTTTCCCCAAAATTAATATAACGTTATTCGTAAACGGGTTTTTGATTTAATAAAAACCCAAAAAAGGTTAAACCCGTAATGTAAATATGCAAAAAAATTTTAAATTTTCCCGCTCTTATATCAGAAAATAAAATTTTCAAATTTGAGAGAACTTTTAAATTTTAAAGAATTTTTTATATCATGTTTTCAAAAATAAAAAGGGTAATGTTTTACATGCTTCACATAAAAAATTTCGTTAGCAGCAAATAAAACAAATAATGTCACCCATTCATGAATATAAAAATTTTTTTAAAAAAAAAAAACTAAACCCAAAATTTTAAAAAATGATAAATATTTTCGGGGTTTAAACCTTTTGTATTTATAACAAAAATAGAGATTGCTTTAAAAAAACCCAACATAACTAAAAAAATTTAGTTATGTTTTAAAAACATTTTTTTTTTCTTTTTAATTTTTCATAAAAGCATTTTATTTCTTTAATGTAGCGTAACTTTTTCCTTAGGTATACAAGATAAAAACAAAACCCTTTTTAAGGATTGTACATACAAAAAATCAAGAACAAAAACCTTTTTAAGGGGACTTGTACAGAAAATTAAACCCTACTTTCTCTCTGAAAAATTTGGGGGCGGGTTTTTTCAAGTTAACCAAAAAACCCTTTAAATCACATTTCACCAGCATGTGGGTAATGAGTAATTCTTTAAACCAGAAATATATATAATGATAAAAATATCTGCCCTTTTAAAAAAAAGTGATATACAACCTATTTAGTGTTCATACCAGAAAAAAAATATCAGATCGTTTTATAACACAGAACGCGACCCCAATTGATATACATTTTTTTTTAAACCTATATTTATCTGACAACTTTGTCTCCTAATCATTTTGTGGCACGAATTGTACAGCCCCAATAGAAAACCCTGAGGTCAACCTTAGATGAAAAGAATATAAATCACTTCTGATACTAAAAAAAAAGCGTTTTTTTATGAAACTTTTTCGACAAGAAAATTTTTATTCGGGTTTTCATTTCTTATCCCATTAAATTTTTGCCCAAGCCCATATGCCGATCGTCGAATACAACGTGCGAAAAGGGATGTCTGAAATTTTATACTTTAAAACTTTTTTACATGTATACATTTGGGGTGTAGGAAAGCAAGTGTTTGGGAAAAAAGAAAATTTTTTAGAGATGTTTTTTGATTCGTCGTTCTAAAATGCCCCAACCCAAGGGTTTTTTATTCTCAGAAAAAAAATAGTTTAGTAATAGAAAGAGCATCGAACACAAAGGCTATCTGTTTTGTCGGGGGGGCCCTACCCCCCGAGTATAAATCGATTGCCGAGTGGTTTTTTAAAGTTCTTTCTCTTTTTTATCATAGTCAAAAATAAAAAACGTTCCCGTGATTTCCCTAAAAAGAAAACCCCAAAAAAATGTTACCCATGAACGAGCCCCAGAAAAATGGTATTTTCCCTCGCTAGCCCCGTTAACCCGGGCAAAATGAACCCAAAAACAATGGGGAAAGCTCTGGAGTGCGGGTAATTATACCCGCAAATCCATTTAACGCATGTGCATTTATATGTATTCCCATTTAAATCCCTTTACGTTTTAACATAAAGGTCCCCCAAACTTGATAAAAAACTTTTATTAAATTTCCTTTTTTTTTATCTTTGGGTATTCTTTTTTGTCTTTTTTATCTTTTTTTTTAAAAGGGCCGTTATTTCCCTCAAAATTTTATTAAATTATTTTCATTTTTCAAAAATGTTTAGTCCCAAAAGTCCTGTTAAAATTTCCCGAAAAAGTGCTCATTGGCCATAATGCTTAACAATCTATTGTTTTGGAAATAAAGTATATCTACAGTTATCAAAAAGTTTTGTGTGGAAGTCAAAATGCCCCAAATGATTTTCAAATTTCAAAAATTTTTCCAGTTTATGTTAAATGTTGAAAATTTTGCTTAAGGGCCCTTGCTAGGGGGCGTGGAGGTAGTTTGCCAAATTGACAATACCTCCCCCTGAACAGGCTTCCCAAACAAACCCCAGCCTGCAACAATTTTTAATTTTGCCCTGTTGGGGGTTCCTTTAGGGAAATTTTTATTTCAAATCTATTTTGTTAAAATTTTTTGCGTGCATTATTACAATTTTTTTCAAATTTACCGCTGCATACTACCATTGTTTAAACCTCTTATAGGGGTTTTTAAACCATTTATAAAAAATTTAAAGTAAACGTGTGCCTTTCTATTTCTGAAAGGGAAAAATGTTGGGCCCTTTACGATTTCCCGATGACATTGCACGTTTAAAGAGTGCATATTGATGAAAATTAGCGTAAAGTGGTACAAATTAGTGGAAAGTCTGAAAGTGGGTTTACAAAATTTTCAATAAACGAACAATTAAAAAGGGGGTAAAAGAAAATTCCCTATCCTTTTTAAAAATTATCGGAAAATGGGTTTCTTTAAAAAATTTTTTGATTTTAAAAAAAGATTTGAAAAATTTATAAAAACTAAGTTTTTTTTTCGAAAAGCTTATTTAAATTTTTTGAAAATTTTAAAAATTTTTCTCACAAAAGTATAAAACTAAATTTGGGAAACTGAGTAAAATTTAAAATAACTTCGGAATCCCAAAAATGAAACCTAACCTATCCCATAAATTAACAACAAATTAAAAAAAATTTTTAAAAACTTAATTTGTTGTTACAAATTAAAAGACAAATTAAAAATTTTTTAAGCTAATTCAAAGTTTTTATAAAATTTAATGCGCTGCTTTTAAAAAAATAAATTTTAAATTTTAAATTCCCCAACAACAAAATAGTTAAAATTTAAAACTTTCGAAATTTGGGGGAAATTTTTTAAAAAGAGCTTTCATTCCCGGCCCAAAGGAATCAAAAAAATTTTTTATATGCTTGTCTGATTTTTTCCCAAACTAGTTCCCCCCACATGTTTTCAAAACCCAAAAAGGCCCTTTTTATGACTAAATTACTTTAAAAAATTCTTTTTAAATGTCAAAGGGGGTTTTTAAAATAAAAATTTAAATTTAAACCAAATTAAAATCAAAAAAAATATAAATGCTGGGAAATTTAAAAAAAAGAACTATGGTTATAATAGGTTGTTTATGGGCCCCCAGACCCTTTTTTTTATAATATGTAGAAAAAAAAAAATTGAAATGATATTTGTTCGTTAAATGAATGATAGTATTCACTTTGTATGATGTGTTTTGGGAAAACTTTTTTTGTGTAAATAATTAATGGGATTTTTTAAATTTTTAAAATAAAAGTTGCCGCAAGGATCTTAAATAAAAAATTCTTAAAATTTAATTTTACACTAAAACCCAATTTTAAATTTATTTTTTAGATAGGACCATATTTAAAGATACACAATAATTTTTTAAAGGCGATCAATAAATTTTTATTTCCAAATTTTTAATTTTTTTAAAGTTTGTCTAATTTTTATATCTTTTTTTCCAAATTTTTTTTCCCTTTAAAAGGGAAAATAAATAAATAAAAAAAAATTAAAGTCGTGCGTACCTACAAAAGTTTAAAAACAACACAAAATGCTTAAAAAAACGTAGGAATGATTTAAAAAAAATTTTTAAAGTTAAAATTTTTTCCCTTTTGTGTCCCAAATTTTTTTGTTTTTTCATCTTATTAAAGTCATTTTTGGGACTTTGTGAATTTTTTTAAAGAAACCATTTGTTTTCCCTTTTGAGGGAAATTTTAAAAGACAGGAACTTTTAAATGTATATAATAAATCTTTAAGGTTAAGTGAAAATATATAAAAGGAAAAATTGATTTTATGGTTTATTTCTGTTAAAAAAGGATGGTGGTAAAGGGAAAAACATGAAAAGAAAAATTACTTTGTTTTAAAAAAATTTGGTCTAAATCATCTTTTTAAAAGGGAAATTTCTGGGGCCTTTTTTAAGCTTTGCTGTTCTTTTTTACTGAATGTTTTAAAATTTTTGGAAAAAAGTGATCCCCGGGAAATTTTATCAAAACAAATAAAAGAAATTCAAAATCGTTTTAAGCATTAAAACAAAAAAAAATTACAAAAAATTGCAGACTCGGTTTTTTGAGTCTGTAAAATGGGGATAATGAATAAATGGCCCAAAATTACTCAGTCCTTAGCAAAAGGGTTGAGCGGGACCAATTCTCAAAACTTTAAAAGTGCTGGCATAAAGTCCCCCAAGGGAACCCCGAAAATAAAAAAGAAACCCGAAACGGGGCATCAAACCCTTTATTGGTAACCTATTTTCTTTATTTTGGGTTTAAAGGGAAAAAAGAAAAATAAAGAGGGTTAACAATAGCTTTTAAATCATTAAAAACCCGTTGAAATAAATATTTGACATTAAATAGTTTTATGGGATTAAAACCCAAAAAGGGGAAAACCCATTTTTTTTCATTTTTTAAAATTTTGTCCCCTAAAAATGATTCATAACAATTTAACTTATCCTCGACAGAAAGAAAAAATAATTAATCTAGAAGTTATAAAACAGTTTATAAAAATGTTGGGCGAAATAAAATTTAAATTTGGCAAATTTAGACATATATGAAAGGGTGTCAATTGGAAAAATTCAGAATCAAAATTTCCCTTGTTAAAAACGTAATTCACAAATGGGGCCCTTTCAGCATTTATTTTGTTGTCGGAAGAAACAAATTTTAAAATTTTTTTTCCCCAAACGAAGAAAATTTTCTTGGAAAAGGCATTAAACCCCTTTTTAAGCCTTTTTCAACCCCAGCAGGGGCCCTCGAAAAGCTAAAAAAATGCTAAAAGCCCCTTTAAGATATTTTAAAAATTTTTTTAAAAGACCCTGATCGAATGAAATCAATTTTAAAAAAAAATTTGGGAAAAAAGAAACTTTACTAATTTAACATATTTTTTTTTAGGGGCAAAAATTTGTTTCCCCTTAGAAGATATAAACTTTTTTCCGTATTTATGAAAATTGAAATTTTGGTATTTCCACTTTATTTAAAAAATAAAATGCAGATAACTTTAAATCACACTACAAAGATTTTTACACACCCTGCCCAGGGTCCGCAATCAACAATATGCTAAAAAATTTTTCGGGTGAAAAATTCAAGGGGTTTTTAAAAAATTCAATTTCATCAGTTATCCCCAAGGCCCTTTAATAGACAAAAAGCTCTCAGTGATTGAAATTTTTTTTAAAAATATTACTATAACAAAAAAAACCCAAAATTCCCATCTAAATTTAAGGCCACGAAAAAAATTTTCACCTTGTGTTTTAGTTTTGTAGTTGTTTTTAATTGTGGTTGTTTTTTGGTTCTCGCGATGATATTTTTTGTTGCAAGTTTTTTTTTTTGTTTTTTGCTGTAAGGGGTTTTTTAATTTAAATTGTTTTATGTTCATAGTTTTAAACATATTTTCTATTTAAAAACCCAAACACACGGGGTCTTACCTTTTAAATTGATTTTTTTTTTACAGATAAAAGGATTTTTCAAAGTTATATTCCTTTTTAAAATTAATTTTTTAATTTTAGAGAAAAGTCTAGACATAATGGTAAAAATAAACTGTCCCCGGGACATAAGGGGTATAACCAAACAAAGCTACACACCTTATGGATTTTACGAAAATAAAGCGTTAGTTTAAAGAAAATTACCCAGATATTTATGAAAAAATAAGGCCCAATTTCCCTTTTAGCTTTTTTTTAATATAAAAAAACAATGTTTTCCCGGGGCAAAAGCAATGTAAATTTTTATGATTTTAAGATTAATTTAATCAGTATAAAAGCCCAAAATAATAAAAAATGCAAACATTTTTGGGCAATTAAAAATTTCAAATTAAATATTTAAATTTTAACACGGGCTAGGGGCCTTAAAATTTAAATTAGGTTATTGTATATTGAATAATCCCAAAAAAAAATCTTTTTTGCGGGAAAAAAGTACCCTTTTGTGTAAAAATTAATCTGAAAATTTGTAAATGTCTTTTTTAAATTTTAAAAAAATGGAAATACATTTTTTTATGGGAAAAAAATTTTCTAGATGAATTCAAACTTTTTTAAATTTTTTTGCTTTCCTCAATTTCCCTTTAAAGGGAGATAAAAAAAAGCCATATAAAAAAATTGTAAACATTTATTTTTTGCCAAAAACAAGTTAAAAAAATTGAGTATGAAATTCCAAAAAAAAATGAAAAAAATAAATTCGGCACCCCCATGGTAAAAGTTTTTTTCGAGAGATTTAAACCGGGTTTAATTTCAAATTTTTTTTTAATATAAATAAGTGACATGTTCGATGTAGGCATATGGGCTATGTTTTTTTAAAAAAGAAAGGGAAATTTAAAAAAATAAAAATTAATTTAAATTCAATGCAAAAAACCAAAAGACTAAAACTTAAAACCAAATCTTTTTTAAGCAAGTGAACAAGAAACATATTTTATATTTTTGACATTTTGTGAGTTTCTGTTTGCTTTTAAAAACGCTTAGCAGCCCAAATTAAAGGTTATATATATTTCATTAATTTTTTACAATAATTATGTTGTGAAAAAAATTTTTCAAATTTTCTGACAAAAAATCTTCTACCAGTTAAAATAAAACGGAAAAGTAACCTCCTTCAAGGCATAATCTATAATGTTTCTTTTTCACAGAAATTTCTTTTTGGGGCGACCCATTAACAAAATGTCCCTAAATTTACTAAAATAATAAATAATTTTGCCCAACCTTTAAATAGCTGGAATAAATTTAAATGTGTTTTAAAGAATCAATTTCCCCTGACGCTAGTGTCTTCTGTGTGGGTAATTACGATCATTGTCTGTAGTTTGACAACATTGGGACGTAATTTCAAGGGGCATTTATCGGTTTGTTTCGGAAAAACAAAAAGAATGATTTACATTTTAGGGCATTGATTCAATTTTTCAAAAAATTTTATTTAAAGTGTAAATGATAGGTCATTAACAATTTTTCATATTAATGACATTTTAATTGAAAATCACATCGTTGGCCTTACATGACTGTGTTCCCAACCTTATTTAATTGATTATTGCCCTTTTGTCAAATGAACAGATTTTTAAACTTAAGATTATTTATAAAATTAATAAACTCTGCTTTTTTGTGAAAAGGTAAAAATTTCTTTTGATAGCCCTAAATTCAAAAAAATGGAAAAAAAATTAACCATAAGTTAAAATTTTTAAAGAAAACCATTTTAATTAAAAGCTTTTTAACATTTTTTTTTTTCAAAATTTGTATAAAGTTTTAAAAAAAAAGGAAAAAATAAAAAAAACCCAAAACAAAAATTTGTTTTTGAAACAAAAGGGTTACTAAAGCATCGAAACATACAAAACAAAAATTTTCTCTTTGAATGATTTATTTGAAGTTATAAAATGTACATAATAACATTTTTTAAAATGAAATCACGATACGTACATCCCATTTTTTCCCTTTACGTGAAATGGGGGGTTTTAAAAAAACCCTTTTACTTCTTTTAAAGATATGAAACCCCATTTTGTCGAAAAAACTAAAGATTTAAACTTTTAAAATTTTACAAAACGCTTTCTGGATATTTTTTTCACTTAAATAATAAATGTATGAAACGTCATCAATAGGTTATGGAGGAAGGTTTATCTCGGAGGAAACTAAAATCATTTTGATGGGAAAGTTTTTTTAAGTTACATAAATAGAGATTTCTTTCTGGGCTATAATATGGTTTTGAAAATTTTTGAGCCCAAACTGTAAAAAACCAAATTAATTTTGAAAAAACCCAAATTGTCAATGGGCCCATTTTTAGACAAAAATTTTTGTCCCTATTTTAAATCTCAGATAAATTTTGGAAATTGGGGCAAAAAATAGAATCACATGAATTACATTTTTAAAGAAAAAAGAAAACCCTTTAAAATTTAAACAGCTTTGTGTTGAATATTTAAGTAATTATTTAAATCTTGAAATCAGTTTTTTTGGCGTGTCACTGTTGTTCAAATCTGCAAAATTTCGTTCCCCTTTAAAGTGATAATGCATGCAATAAATCATTTTTGACCTACTTCTTTAAAAAACATCTTATCTTCACAATAATCATAGTACTAACTCTGTAATTCCAAATGAATTAAACGGGGTGAAATTTTTGATTGATCAAGCAAAATATATCAGGCTTGGTTTTTGGGAACAAAATGATTTTATATCAATGCATTATGGAATCAACAATTGTAATGGATAAATCCTACTTTAACCTGAAAATATTTCAGTTTTAACTAAGCAAGAACTTTTAAGTATTTTCATCTTAATTGATGTTGTTCCGCTAACAAAGTTCTTCCAAATGTCAAACATAATTTAATTCGTAAAATTATTTTGATTTAAAAAATAAAACCACATAGTTTTTACGTTAATGCCTGATATGCATCTCAGATTAAATTTCCGGCTCATAACATCAGAGAATGAAATGAAATTTTCGAAATTTAGGAGGAACATTTTAATTCAAGAATTTTGTGGCTAACATGCTACAGGAATACCAAATGTCATTTATGATGCTTGACATCAATTTTTTTCTAACCATCCTGTCTTACCCATATTCTTGCATCAAATGTACAAATAAGGCCATCATTCATTCAATATCAGTTTCATCACAAATACTTTTTAAAACTTGCAAAAAATGTATCAAATCTAATCACAATTGGGAAAAAGATTTCAATTTTGTCACGTTTGTTGTTTAGTTTTATAAAAATAACTTATTATCAAAGCAATTGCCCCACAGTATAAACAATTGCTGGTTATTGCTAATTATAAACCGGCAACATTTACTTAACAATTAATTATATTAAAAAATTCCCTTTGATTCACCTTTCATTCAAAAAACATGTTTTTTTATTAATTGTAGCTTAACTCTATGCTTTTTCTAAAAAACAAGATTCAAAACAAAATTTTATTATTTTTATTACAAAATCATCTGTTAATTTAGAAATTGTGATATTTACTAATTATATTACGTTTCTTTCTGAATGTATTGCTTGTTAACAAGTTAATCAATAAAAAACATTTTTTACCTTTCACCAGTGTGTAATGTGTTTATTCTTTAAACCAAAAACAGATAACAATAATATCTGACCTACGTGAAAAGTGATGAATCGCTATTCTTACGTGTTCCATACGTGATAAACAAATATCAGTTCGTTAAATAACACGCAAAACGCGACCACAATATACATTATTTTTGACGAATATTTTAATCTGAACAAATTTTTTTGGCACGAATTGAACAGTCCCTATAGGTAATCTCGGGTCAACCGTAGATCAGAAAGAATATAAAATAACTTTTTTGGTAGCAACAAAAATCCATTTTTTTGTAAAATTACAGAATGAAGTTATTCCGGAAATCATTTGTTTAAAAATGCATTAAATTTTTGCTTAAAGTCAATTTGCCGATCGACGAATAATACCGTCCTTCAACGTGAATAGTAATGGACTCAAATCTTTGAACGTTCAAATAAGCTTAACATGTATATCAATTATGTTTTTGCTAAAATTCATTTATAGGCAAATTCAAAGCAAGCTGTTAGCGAAAAAACACTTTTTTAATTTGGATTCGTCTAAACGTTTTTTATGAGGCAACCAAAAGTATTTATGATAATCACTTACTATTTACTGTTAGTTGGGTAATTCTTTATACGTCAGTCGTGAGACAACTTTTTTTAAAGCCCAAATAAAAATTTCATTTTTAACACGCAAAACAAAAAACAAATTCTCTATTTTATTATACATATAAAATACATTTTGTTCCAAATATGTTTGTATTCATCGGTTAACGTCAACTCGCTGTGGGCAATTAGTGTTTCATTTAAATTATGCAAATTAAAAAAATTGGCTCTCCAGCGTATAAAATTGAGTACATTTAAACTAACTATAAAAAATACCACCCTTACCTAATTTTAACACGATATAAACGTAATTTGTTGTTACCAATATAGACATTTAACTTTTCAAAGCCAATTCAAATAGTTTGAATCAACTTTAATGGGCGGCTGCTTTTAAGTAATCAATTATGTTAAATCCTATTCACAACAACAAAACAATTAATTTTATCTTTTCTTTATGAACCATTTAAATACAGTTATTTCATTCCATGGGTACGGAAGCAAATACAATGGTCTTCAGTTGTTGTTATATTTTTCTGGTCCTTCGGGATCATTGATGCCAAGACTATAAAGTGTTGAGAAAATTGACTATCCGTTCAAAGCCGGAATGCTAGGGGGGCGTGAGGGATGTTTTCACTTTATCATTTATCCCTCATGTACAGGAAACTCAATCAACCGAAGTTGGCAATTCTTATGTTATTTTGGTTGTGTATTAATTGCTTTCCGAGGGATCACTTTGTTACCAGAATTTTAATATATGCTTGACATTAGCATTTTATCAAATCAAACTCTCATACACATCGTGTACAACAATAAGGTCATCTTATACGAACAAGTAACCTAAAAATGTTGCAAGGTAAAGAAGTTGTTGTAAAATGAAAATTGATATAATGTGTACTGTGGTTATTATAGGGCTGTTTTATGGGCCACCATATTGGACTTGTATTTATATATACAGTTAATAATTGACTGACTAATTCGTAAAATGAATGATGGTTTTCAACCTATTTATGATGTGTTTGTAACCTTTGTTTTTAAATTATAATGCATTCAAAGTAAAAAAATAAAATTTGCAATAAGAAATTTAAATATACTTAATTAATTTACACTAAGATACATTTCGAATGATGTCTGTACATAACACTTTATTAATAAAACACATTTTTATAGGCTATCAAAAATTCTTACTTCAACTTTATTCTTTCAAATATTCGTCTAAATTATTACATTTTTTAGCAACTTCTTTTCCGTTAACAGGTAAATATAAAACAAAATACGAGGGTTGTCCAAAACATTCGTGCACTGCAGTTATTGTCATGAGAGTTATTGATAAAAAACATTATTATATATCACTTGAAGAGGAAATCTTTTTCAAAAATAAGAAAAAACAAAAAGAAAAAAGTCGTGTAACCGGCGTGTCGTGACAACGAATCACAATAGTTACTTGAAACGTAATACCGGCGCACGACAAAAAAATGATTTAGTTCATTACTTTGATACATCACAGTACCCATAAACACTATATATATAATATATATATATATATAATATATATATATATATATATATATATATATATATATATATATATATATATATATATATATATATATATAATATATATATATATATATACGTCAAAATTCAGGCAAAGGTGTGTGTATGTATTCCTGACGTTACTAGAAAATATGACGATATTTGCTCTATTGTATCGGTCGTAAACAAACATTTCTGTGTGGTCGTCTTTTCGTGAAAATGTCAGTCGCTAAACGTCTGGAAATACGGACGATCATTTTGCGCAAACTTTGGTAAAACACCGACATATACCTACAAAGAACTTAAAAGGACAAGCGGGACCAGTTCAGTGTCACGAAGGCTGGATTTTAAATGGCACAAACGTTCTGTAGAGGGGCGAGAGTCGGTAGACGATGACAACCGGTCAGGCAGACGTCCACCCGTAATGCTGGCGTATGTGACGAGGGTTATATTTGTGCAATGGTAGAATATGTTACATGTATTTTGCATAGGATCAATAAAAACTACAAAATACTTTGCATCACTTATTCCTCTCTTGACAATTAGACAAATTATGACATAAAAAGCAAATGCCACTTAACAAGCAACACAGAATTAATACAATAGCTGTATGGAACCAACGTAATTTTTTGTCGTCGGTATTACGTTACTAAGGTAACTGTATGACAATTCTTCTTCACGACACGCCAGTTACACGGCTTTTTCTTTTGTTTTCTTATTTGATGCAGATGCCCGCTTCAAGTGATAAATTATGTATGTGTTTTTATCAATGACTCTTACGACAATAACTGCAGTGCACAACTCTCGTAAATCATGTCGTTACATTATATTTCTACAAATGTTTAAATACAATTACAAAGTGCTAAAATACGTATGGGAGATTAAAATATCCTACTTTATAGTTAATTTACGCACTTGTGTCAAGTTGTTGTTTTACATCTTATTAAAGTTATTGTATGTACTTTGTTTGTGATTTTGATGAAGCCTTTTGTTTCCATAAAGAGCATTTGAAACAGACAGGAATACCTATAACTGCTGATAATAAGTCTTTTAAGGATTAGTGATATTTATAAACGGAATATAGATTCATGGCTTATTTTCTGAATAAAAAGGATGGTGGTAGGAAGAACCTGAAGAAAATGAACCTTGTATAATTAACTGGGTCTCAATTAGTGTGACTTTGTAAAGGAAATACTTTGACTTTTAAGATTTGTTGGTGAAAATCAGGTGCCCGTTAGTGAGTAATTTTAAGCCGCAAGCTGAGAAGAAAACACTGGTCATTTTAATAGGATCTTTCAAATGATTGTCTTAAAAGTCTATATAAGGATTAGAATATACACTGGTTATTATAAGGTAAATTTAACACAAAATATTTTAACAATATCCGGTAGTATTGAAAAATATATTAGATATAATCAGGAATAGTATAAAAGACCCTGATCGAATAAAATATATTATTATTCCTTTTTTAAATAAACAATAAGAAAGTAATTATATGATTAAATAAACTAATTTTGTGCAGCATAAAAATATTTATCCTTTCACAAAGTGATATTATTATTATTATTAATATTATTATAATTATTATTATTATTATTATCATAATAATAATTATTATTATTATTATTATTATTATCATTATTATTATTATTATTATGATAATTATTATTATTATTATTATTATTATGATAATTATTATTATTATTAACTAGGTTTTCCGAAGGAAAAAACTGGTAATTAGATTGAGGTATGTCGGCGGGCGGGCGGATGGGTCGGTGGGCGGACGGGCGTAAACAATTTCTTCTGTGCGCAACTCCTTCTACATTTCTTAACGAATTTTGACCAAACTTTCACAGAAGCTTTGTCATCAAGTGCCCTGGCGCATATTGTCGGGGTTTTGCAATTGGATAATATTTGACCTAATTATGGCCCTTTGTTATTTTCCTTATATAGAATATATAGTGAACAATTTCTTCTGTGCGCAACTCCTCCTACATTTCTCAACGGATTACCAAACTTTCACAGAAGCTTTGTCATCAAGTGCCCTTGGGCATGTTGTCGGGGTTTTGCGATAGGATAATATTTGACCTAAGTATGGCCCTTTGTTTTTTTTCCTTATATAGAATATATAGAGGATATTTGTTTGTTTTGCATGTAAGATTGAAATATAATTTCACTGAGTGAACACCAGATGCAATATTTTCACGAGTGGCGTAGCCACGAGTGAAAATATAATAGCTGGTGTTCACGAATGAAATATATTTCAATCTTATATGTAAAACAAATAAATTTTCTTTTTATTTTATGCTTTTTTTAAGTGATTTTAAGTATTTTTTACTGATTTTGCCGCGTAACGTCGCGTATTCTCCTTTGTGACGTCATCACATCATGACGTCGATCATGAATTTTGAAACATAGGCCTGTTAAATTTCTGTAATTGTGCTACATTTTTAACATGATGTATGATGACATCGACTTTCTTTTCTTAATGAAGCAAAAGTTACGCATGACGGCATTTATTTCTGCCTGTTATTCCATGTAGTTTTGATTTTCTTTTCATCCGCATTCAGATATAGTCCGGCTACAGTGAAAATTATATTTTATAAATTTCACTAGTGGTTTATCAGAATATAATCATCTGATATATTACAATAAAACACTGGAAAGCATGAAATAAATAGTGGACAATTGCTTCTTTGCTGAACTCCTCCTACATTTCTCAAGGGATTTTGACCAAACTTTCACAGAAGCTTTGTTATCAAGTGCTGTGGCGCATGTTGTCGGGTTTTGTGGTTGGATAATTTTCCTTATGCAGAATTATCAATGTATAGTGAACAAATTCTTCTGTGCTGAACACGTCCTACATTTCTCAACGGATTTTGTTCAAACTTTCACAAAAGCTTTGTCATCAAGTGCCCTGGCGCATATTGTTGTAGCTTTTGTGATTGGACAATTTTTTACCTAATTATGGCCCTTTTTTTCCCTTATACAGAATATATAGTGAACACTTCTTCTGTGGCAATTCCTCCTACATTATTCATGTTTTACATTGCACATAGTTACATTGATTGTTGCTTGTATTTGTATTTCAAATATTACATATTTATCTACAATGGTGATAATTGAAAACCTGGTTTCGTGGCATTGCCATGTTTCTTGTTTTCATTATTATTATTATCATTATATAATACTTGTATTATAAATAGGAATGCATAAAATTAAGATACCCACATTATACTCACGAATAAAAATCCTGGTAACATAATCATTGAACTAAAATGTTTTGCCACAGTTTTCATGGCAGTAGGTCATCAACAATATGCAAATATATTTATGAGTGATATGTGTAGTGGTCTTTAAGATTGCCAAGTGTGTACAATAATGAATATTAATCAGTTTGTCCAAAAGGCACCATGGCACATGTCGCAAAAGGCACATATCTGAAATCTTTTTACGTTGAAACATTTTTACAATGACTTGTTTAACACTTGTGTGTAAGCGAAAGCAAGCTGATTGTAAAAGAAAAACTTTAAGAGATTTTATTTTGATCCGCGATTCGTTGTTCTATATGACCAACAAAAGGTATTTATACTCAGCAAAAAATTAGTTTAGTAATAGAAAGAGCCCATCGGAAACACGAGGCTGTCTGATTTGTACGAGGGGGCAATAGCCCCCGAGTATAAATCAGATTGCCGAGAGAGATGTTTTGATGTTCTTTCTCTTTGTATTATAATCAAATAAAACCACGTTCCCCGATACCACAATGTAAAAAACCCTAACAAAAAAAATAACCAATGAACGAGCATCTGAAAATGGTATTTCCATCGCTATCCCTTTCTCTGTTGTCACAATATGTTAACCCGGACAAAATGAACCAACATCAATGGGTATGCTCTGGAGTGCGGGTAACTTATACCTGCACTCCAATTAACGGCACTGTGCATGTAATATGTATAAACGATTTAATTCTGCCACATTTTCAAAAGGTCGCCCAAAACTATGATAAAAATACTTTTTTAATGCCTTTTTAATATCTTTGGGTATTCTTTAAGTCTTTTTGTATCTTTTTTTTAAAGACCCATTATTCACTCAAAATGTTTATTATTTTCATTTAACAAAAAATGTTTAGTCCTATAGTCCTAAAATATCCTGTTAAAATTCTTGAAAAAAGTGCTAATTGGTCATAATGCTTAACAAATCTATTGCTTTGAAATATGTACATGCTACAGTTATCAAATGATTTGTAAGGAAAGTCAAATGCCTCAGTGATTTTGTTAATATGTTGCGTGCATTATGGACATTTTTTTTCAAAATTTACCGCTGCTTACTAACCATTGTTAAGCCTCTAATAGGTTTTTAATCCATTAATAAAAACCTTATGTAAACGTGTACCCTTTCTGTTTCTGAGGTAAACTGTGCTTTTACGATCCCTGATGACATTGCACGTAAAAAGTGCTTTTTTAATGTATAGTGATGAAAATAAGCGTACGTGGTACACTTAGTCGAATGATCTGAATGTGTTGACAATTTGCAATAAACGAACAATTAAATGCGGGAAACGAAAATTTCATATCCTTAACATTTATTCGGAAATTGTTACTTTTATGTTCTTAGATATAAAAAAATATTAACATTCATAAATCATAAGTTTTGTTCCGAACATGTTTATATTAAAATTTATCCTGTCACTTGCATTAATTTCGGCCCGATAACAAGGTGCCGTATATTTTTACTGATCTACGGCACTTGGTCACGTGGTATGAATGAAAATCGGTATGACAGCCGGACTACTTTTAGCGAGCGTCGCTTAAAACAGTTTTTTTTAAATGCTAGCGTTTATACAAGCTGTAATCAATAAAAATAGCTGTGTAGTTTGAAAATAAATTTACTTATCAAGCAACTAAATGTGTTTGTTATAATTAAAACGGCCTCTTTAAAGCATTTATTGACATATTACCTTGACATAAATACGACTTTATAGTAAACAAGCGTTTATTGTACACGGATCATTGTTTACAAACAGTTGTATGCCTGTCAAAACTTTACTGTAAACTGAACAAATGTGCAAGGATATGAGTCAGGGTACTTTTGACATCCTTGGGATGATTTATGTGAGGCTAATGATCAAAATGAAAGTTCAGATAATATTTTACTGCTGTTTTCTGAGTTGACGGCAGTGTTGATTTCTTGAAAGAAACATGGTTTTGACATTGAACTACTGTTCCACTGAAATGAATGAAGATCAGAACCCTGAAAATGTATTATCTTTCCACTTCTACAACTGATATTGGAGATGTTATAACTGAATTACCCTCAAGAGTTTCTACCCCATAACACTCAGTAAATCAGATGAATTACCCTCTACTTCTGTAACATCTGTTGAACCAAATCATGCAAATGAATTTACTTCTAGAGCTAATGTTATACTTGCTGGACCAAATCCTGTATTGCCTGAAACAAATGAAAATTCAACTTCCCCTTTGAGTAACCAAGAAAGGTCAAGTAACAGTAACTTAAAACAAGCAGAGTTCATGGAAATTTCATCAACAGATGTCAGAATCCTAATAGAAAATTAAGAGAATAAGAACACTCTTAAGAAAACACTATCAGATGTTTCTAAATTTGAAAGATTTCTGCAAAGCAAGCAAGAAACCAAACAATGCCATCAAATTGAACCAGACCTCTTAGATGAATATTTAGCTAACTTTATTTTATCTGTAAGAAAGCCAGACGGTGATGAGTATGAGCCTTCCACCATCAGAAACATGGTAGCAAGTATAGACCGCAAACTGCGCAGACAGCGATATCCTCATAAAATATTTTCTGAGCAGTCAAACATATTCCAAATAAGCAGAGATGCTTTACATGCGAAACAGAAATCTCTTAAAAGGTTAGGAAAGGGAAATAAACCGAAGAAGTCCTGCCCGATATCTGACCAAGAAATTGACATGCTTTACGACAAAGGGATTCTTGGTAACAGAACCGCCAAGTCATTGCTGAATACCATTTGGATCAACAACTGTATATTGTTTGGTCTCAGAGGGACGAAAGAGAATTATAATTTAAGGTACAGTCCTTTAGAAATTATTGTGAAATTATTTAAACATGAATTAAACTTACAAATATGTTATTGATAAAAATATAACTCAATTTAAAAACATTACTCATTTGTAAATTTTACTTCAAAATTGTTTGCGTTTTTTAATTCTTCAAACCATGGCCCAGCAATGAAATGCTCCTGCTGAGATTTGAACTCAGAACTCCTCTTCAACAATATTATATGACAAAGAGGTATTTTCGCTATTAAACTACAAGAGCTTATAACATTCTTCCCATGGCCTGTCATAAATTATGCTATGTGAATGAAACTGACTGCAAGCATTGTATCATATATGATAATTACCTTATTAAGTTAGATATTTTGATAATGCACATTAATGGACACTAAAATAATGCCAAGTTTTAAATTGTATTATTGTGAAATTGTATTATTTCATTCTTATTAAACCAACTCTGGCATAAATAATTAAAAAATAAGTAATTAAAAGCCTAAACTTAGAAACATATCTCAAATGCTACAGGTTTTTTTGTCAGATTACTAATTACCTCAATATTTAATTATAAATAAAGAGATAAGAAATCTAAAACTAAACTAATATATTTATATCTAAATGTATCTTCCAATATTAAATGTCAAATGCCTAATGGGGAAGTCTATACATTTTTCCATGTTGCTTGTAAAAAAACACTCATTTTACCATTACTTTTATTTCATTAATTTTAGATGGGGTGATGTTTGTCTCAAAACTAGCTCAGATTGTGTTGAGTACCATGAACTAAGAGAGCGCCAGACTAAAACAAGGACAGGATCGAACATCAATGATGTCCGAGAAGTGACACCAAAAATTTATGCAACCCCTGATGACCTAGAAAGATGTCCTGTGGAGATTTACAAACTTTATGCCAGTAAAAGACCTAATGATTTTTGTGAACAGGACAATCCTTTTTATATATCACCTCATCACAAGCTCTCAAAAAGTTAATCATGAAAACTGGTTCATGAAAATGCCTCTTGGAGAAACAAAAATTGGTAGCCTGCTAAAAACAATGGCTATGGATGGTGGTTTAGATGAAAATAAACGCTTAACCAACCATTCAACAAGGAAACATTTAGTACAAAAACTTAGAGACTCAGGTATTGCTCCGACCGACATTATGCAGATAAGTGGCCATAAGAACATTCAATCTGTCATGAATTATTCTACAATGTCTGAGCAAACACATAAACAATGTTCAAAGATCTTATCAAATGTAAGACCTAAACCTTCATCCACAACCAGTTGTCCAAAAGTAAATGAGCCTTTTGAGCCAATTGTTCATTCTGACAATCACATAGTTCTTGCTCCAATGACTGTCAACTCCAATGCACAATCTTCAATGAATGAAAAAAATGTATCTTCTCTTAATGTTAATGCAACCAAAGGAAGTGCATCTGAGTCGAAACAAAATGAAAATCAAACTTACATCTTGTTGAAATTGTTCCCCACCCACCATCTCAGTTGCAGCCAACGGTGGTATCTCCAAATTCCAGTGGTAATTCCATCGCATTTGTAAATGACACTGTTACACTAAATACACAAATGAATTCTCTATTTTCTGGATCTGTATTGAATATCCAGAATTTCAATTAGTACATGAAGTAAACTCGTGCAACGGTGAGACAAGTACTGTATCATGTATGTACATGTAGTGTAGATGCGTATGAAAGCCAAAATAGAAATTATATAATTTTTGGTCAGTTCTTGAGAGGATATTTGACAAAATGCTGTGGAATAAAATAGTAGTTGTTTACATAGTTTGTTGTTATTATTTTATTTTGAAAAAATATCAAAATGTTGAGAACTATTTTTTTCCGCGCAAAGCGTAAGATTAAAATTAAACAACGTCACAATGAAAGGGACACAACTCATTAAAAAAATAAAGGTGGTTTACCTAATATATTAAAAAAAAACTGTGACAGGATAAATAGAATAATAGGTTGGTGCCGTGGTTGGAGGAAGTTTATCTGGCTCGGCGCCGGAATTTATTCATGCAATCACAATACGTACATACAAACCTGTCTTTCGTGAAATGTGGGGTTTCAAATTATCATACTTCGTTTCAGATATTTTGCCATCTGTCAAAAATACTTAAGATATAATCGTTTGAATTGACGCACGCTTTCTGGATATATTTTTCACTGAAATAAATAAATGTATGAAACGTACATCAATAGGTTATCGAGGTCAGGCTTATCTCGCAGGAAACTATAAATCAGTTTTGATAGTTACATAAATAGAGAGTTACTTCTAGGCTATAGAACAGATTTGTAATTCTTGAGACCAGACTGTATCAACCAAATTATATTTTAATAAACCCATTGTCAATCGTCATTATAGACAAACATTACTACGTTATCTGCAGATGATTTGTAATTGCAAACAAATAATCACATGAATTACATTCTTTGCAAAAAGTAAAGTCATTAAAGTCTAACCGTGTCCGTGTGTGAATATTTAAGTAATTAGTTAATATGTGAAATAGGTATTTGTCGTGTCACTGTTGTTCAACTCTGCAAATTTATCGCTTTCGTTCCTTAAGTGATAATGTATGGATATAAATCATTTTGACCTACTTCTTTAGAAACATCTTATCTCACAATAAAACAAGTACTAACTCTGTAATTCCGAATGATAAACGAGATGATCAAGCAAACATATCAGGCTTGGTTTGTTAACAAAATGATTATATATCTGTGCCTCACGAATCAACAATTGTAATTGAAAAATCCTACTTTAACCTGAAATATTTCAGTTAACTCAGCAAGAAGTTTTAAGTATTTTCATCTTCATTAATGTTGTTCCTAACAAAGTTCTTCCAAATGTCAACATAACTTAATTCGTAAACTTATTTGATTTAAAATAAACCACATACGTAATGCTGATATGCATCTCAGATTTAATTTCCGCTCATAACATCAGAGAATGAAATGAAATTTCGAAATTTAGGAGAACATTTAATTCAAAAATTTGTGCTCACATGCTACAGAATACAAATGTCATTTATAGATGCTTGACATCAATTTTTTTAGCCATCTTGACTTACCCATACCCTTGCAACAAATATACAAATAAGGTCATCATTCATAAATATCAGTTCATCATAACTACTTTTAAAACTTGCAAAATGTATCAAATCTATCAAAATTTCAAAATGATCAATTATGTCACGTTTGTGATTAGCTAATAAAAATGTCCTATAACAAAGCAATATTATTGTACATAGTTATAACAATGCTGATATTGCTATAAACCGCAACATAACTTAACAGTAATATATATATTAAAAATTTCATCTTGATTAAACCTTTCATCATTAATGTAGCTTAACTGTATGCTATTTCTTAGATAAACAAGATTAAGAACAAAACCTTTTGACTTAGTACATTAATCATCTGTCAATATAGACAAAGTGTACATGCATTATATGTTAATCAATGAAACATTTTTATCAGCGTGATATGTGTTATTCTTTTAACCAAGAACATATAATAATATATCTGACCTAGTAGACGTGACAAGTAACGCATAACACTATCTTACGTGTTCATACGTGATAAAAAAATATCAGTTCGTTAAATCACACGCCAAACGGTACCACAATATACATTATTTTGACGAATATTTATCTGACAACTTTGTCTCCTAATCATATTGTGGCTCGAATTGTACAGTCCCATTAGATAACTGAGGTCAACGTTAGATCAGAAAGAATATAAATAACTTTTGGTACAAATAAAATCCATTTTTATGTAACATTACAGATAGGTTATTCCGGAAATCATTGTTTAATGCATTAAATTTTTGCTAAGTCAATTGCCGATCGACGAATAATACCGTCTTCAACGTGATAGTAACTGACTCAAATCTTTGAACGTTCAAATAAGTTAACATGTATATCAATTATGTTTTGCTAATTCATTATAGCAAATTCAAAGCAAGCTGTTAGCGAAAAAACACTTATTTTATTTGGATTCGTCTAAACGTTTTTTATGAGCAACCAAAGTATTTATGATAATCACTTACTATTTACTGTTAGGTATTCTTTATACGTCAGTCGTGAGACAACTTTTTTAAAGCCCAAATAAAATTTCATTTAACACGCAAACAAACAAACAAATATCCTCTATTTTTATACATATAAAATACATTTTGTTCCAAATATGTTTGTATTCATGTTAACTCGCTGTGCTTAGTGTTTCATTTAAATATGCAATTTAAAATTGCTCTCCCAGCGTATAAATGAGTACATTTAAACTAACTATAGAATACCACCTTACCTATATATTTACACGATATAACGTAATTTGTTGTTACCAATATAGACATTTAACTTTTCAAAGCCAATTCAAAGTTGACAAATGTAATGCGCTGCTTTAAAGTAACCAATTTTAAATTTTATTCACAACAACAAAACAAATAATTTTATCTTTTTCTTTGAGACCATTTAAATACAGTTATGTTTTCTTTCAGTTCCTTCAGACAAACATAAATCATTTATAATTAAACAATATTATAACCTTGTTTTGAAAAAACAACAAACACTTATATAGGTGTGGTCAATACAGGCATTTTATTCATTGATAGTTACAAAACACAAGCACACTGCGATGGTTTCTCGCAAAAATATGACCAGAAATATGGTCTTTTGAGTCCATCTCTTAACACAAAAGATGAGAAGGGAAAAAAAATCACTTCAATGTCCAAGAAACCATCTACACTCAAACACTTATTTAAATCCTTTACATATGGATGAATATTCTTTCACTCTGCTTCAATCTTACAGAAAATTTGACAATTCATTCGATCTGAAATAGATAAATTAACATGATAAAACATGAAACAAATTTGAATATCTATATATTAAATTTGAAGCACTGTATATTATTTCATGTATATAACTCTTATGTTGTTAAAACATGTATGCAAATAAACTGTTGTTGTTGTTGTTAAATCAAAACTTTACTGTAACCAAATTCCAAAGAATCAAAACAGTAATCTTAAAAAATGGGCGGGTGGTTGGGGAAACTAAACTAACCAGTTTAGTTTGACTGCCTGTATCTGACCTCAAAGTGACTTTAACACGTTACAACCCGGTTTATATATAAACCGCTTCCCGTTATAATTACCATATTTGGTAATTTCTCATGCAAAACATGACTTCCGTTATAACATAGAACAATAATAAATATATTTATGTTTTCTTTCAGTTCCTTCAGACAAACATAAATCATTTATAATTAAACAATATTATAACCTTGTTTTGAAAAAACAACAAACACTTATATAGGTGTGGTCAATACAGGCATCAAAAGAAAAAGAACGGGCACCCAAAACCCAGAAATTTTCAATTTAAAACAAAAGCGTGAATATTGAATAAAAATTAAACACTTACTCATGAAGTGAAAACAAAAACGACCATAAATATTACTTCTTACAAATTTTATAAACCTAAATTTAAGGAAACAGACTGTCTCAAGTCATCACTTTCTCTAACGTAAAGGTCTTTAGCTTTATCGGTTTTCCACCGACCATGCTTCTTGATAAGCCTATCTGGCACACCTTTAAGAGCTGCAGCTGTAGCTCCCCCAGACCTTAATGAATGGAGACCAAATTTCGACCTGTCTAACCCTAAAAGAGAAATATGATACAAAAATATTTCTCTCGCTCTTGTATAGGAAATGGGATTTCCTTGCCTTAGCTTATAAGTTTTTGATTTACTACAAAAAGAAATTTTTCGAAACAAAAATTCTTCTGAACTTTCAGAGATGCCTGATAAAAGCAAGTATTTCTCGAGAGCTTTTACTGGACATGTATCATTATTAGTTTTACTAATCAAAATTTTTTGACCTTTTTTCAATTGGTCAGTTTTTGACTCCCGAATAAAGATTTCAATATGATCCCGTTTAAAAACAATATCGTTTCTTCGTAAAGAAATAACTTCATTAAACCTTAGAAAACCAGAAAAACTTAATAAAGTCATTGTCACGAATCTCAAATCTAGGAGACATGTAGTATCTTTATACTTTTCTACTATCAATTGTAATGACTGATTAGAAAGCGGCTCTTTAGAACAATTCACGGTGCTTAAAGATCTCAAGATTCCTTCTTTAACAAAATTAACTAAAGGCGAATTGCAAGGATTTACGAATCCTGCTAATTTATGTGCGTGGGAAATTCCATAAAGCACACTGTTAATTTTTGACTGGGAAGGATTATCTCTTTCCATGCAAGAAAGATAGAGTGAAACATGATAATCAGAAGAAGGAACTGGTTTGAAATTATACTTGATACACCATTTGCAAAAATGTTTAAAATATTGTTCATAAGACTTTAAAGTATTTAAAGCTTTAGATTTTAAAGAAAACTTCTTAAGATTTTCATGTGCTGTAGAAAGATCCGGATGTACGTAGACAGTATCGATTTGTTTCCATACTCCCACTTTAAGAACATCTGTGAAATGTAAAATTTTAGTGAAAATTAATATAAAATCTTATAAAACTTTATATAAAGAAAATGTAATATTTTAAATTCTACGACATGAAAAAAGAAATTAAGCCAATAAAAACGCTTTAAAATGTAACTTAGTGAAATTTATTTCAGTTTGAAATGTTTACACATTCTGCTATGTAAATCCGACAAAATTGTATCGCTAGCATGGTATAAATTTCTATTAAATATTAACAGCATTCCTTTAAGAAAATCATGTAACAAGAAACAAATGTCCGCTCTTAAACAGTCTTAAGCATTCCCCTAAATATAACAAACTTTTCTTCTTACAAATATACTTTAGCAATCCGCTAAATAAAACAAGCATTCCGCATACAAAATAATTTAGCATTCCGCTAATATACAACAAGCATTCCGCTTATAAAATACTTTAGCATTCCGCTAATATACAACAAGCATTCCGCTTATAAAATACTTTAGCATTCCGCTAATATAAAACAAGCATTCCGCTCCAAATATTTGCATTCCGCTAAACTGAAAAGGCGATCCACCTTCAAAATACACTTCTAGAAACACAATCAGCACTTTCAAAATTATTTAGCATTTAGCTAAAAAAACAAGCATGTTTAATTTGCAGTTTTTTATCTAAAACTTTCCAGTCTACCACATGGCTAAAATAGAATGGACAGTTAACCCATTAATTCCGTGTCTGACCTAATTATTTGAACAAGCAACTCCCACGATTTCCACTAATAAGAAAATCACGAAAATCATATGCAGAAGCGAATTCATGATTTAATCACCTGTAAAATATATAAATATATATATATTTTTTAAATATAAAAATGTACTATTCTTTACATTTACAAAAACAACCAGCATTATTTGATTCTATCCTTACAGCTAAGACTTTACTTTTAAATCTGCTAGAATCAAAAATACTCCTGTCGATTTCAGTTTTAGTAAATATATCTTGCCCTTCACTAAATTCAAGGACTTCTGAAATGAAATCCTTGTGAACAAAATTTTTCTTAAATAACAATGGCCAAAATGGAGAACTAGGCCATTTTGGAACAACGATAGTACCTCTGCCTTTGCAATGTAACAAATGAGAAATGGTTTTAGGTACCAGACGTACGGGAGGAACCAGCCAGTTGTTGCATTTGCCCCAACACTGTGTAAACGTATCCACAGCCTCAGTTTCGAAATCAACAAATTTTGAATTGAAACGTTTAACCTTTCTATTAAGATAAGTGGCAAAACGATCAATATCGTGCGGTCCCCACATTTTATCTAAAAACTCAAAAAACGCCCCTGTCACCTGCCATTCATCTGTACTCCTGAATTTGCTAATTTCATCAGCGAATTTATTTTGCTCCCTTGGAACCCATTGAATTTGTAAATCTATATTAAACTTTGAACAAAGTTCAAAAATATTCATGGACTCTTCATGCAAGTCAAGTTTGGTACTACCACATTGCACAATATGCACACATGACTGTGAATCAGAAAACCATTTCACCGTTTTACCTTTTAACAACTGAGAATAAGCCCTAAGCCCCAGTTTAACGGCCTTTAACTCTCTGAAAGTAGAACTCTGTTGTTTTTCATAATCTGACCAAACGGATTGAAAAATACTATTTTCAAAATTAACTATAAAAGCGCCTGCTGCATAATCCGAAGCATCAGAATAAACAACAGTTTGTGTTGGTGAATATTGCAAAATGTACCTTCTATTAGAAAGTTGCAAATTCTTTAACCAAAATCTCAATTCTTCTAAGCAAGAACTTTCAGAATTTAACTTGTAAACAGAATCCCAAGAAGTTCTACTCTCTATTTCTCGATATAAATATCTAGTCAAAAGCCTAGTTAAATTACCTAAAACGGGCGACATTGAAATAAGTTTACCCGTGCATTGAGCTAAACGCCTTGCAGAAACGAAAGGCAGACCCTCAATGATAGATTTAATAGTATCTAAACAGTCTTTAATTCTTCTATCAGGAATACTGATATAAAAACCAGAACTATTCCAAAATATACCTGTCCATTCTAATTCTTGGACAGGGACCCAAATAGATTTTTCGTCATTTAATACAAATCCTGCTGAAAGTAAAGAATTTCTAACTACTAAAGCATCACTCTTAGCAGAATCATATGTACTATTAGTACCAAATCCATCATCAAGGAACATGACTATCTTTATACTGTTACTTCTCCAAAATTTCACTAATTCACGCATACATTTTGTGAAAACAAAAGGAGCTGTACTTAATCCAAAAGGCAAAACGGTGAAACAATAGAAATCACCCCGTACCGAAAAACCTAGGAAAGTTTGATGTTCATAAAAAATATCAATATGATGATAAGCTTTACTAATGTCAAATTTATAAGAAAAAGACTCTCTTTCAAAATATTCTAAAGCATTTTTCCAATCCTCAAAGGAAAACTTATCTTTCCAAAGATGTTTATTGACTATCCTTAAATCTAATATTAACCTTTTCTTTCCTTGCTTATTGATAGAAACAGAAAGCGGATTAACTACATGAGGCATAAAAGGAGTTTTAATAACACATTTGTTTTGAACAAGTTCTTCAACTGCAGAATCTACAAATTCTAAATTTTCCAAAGCTGATCGATTGTTTTTTGAAAATGATTTTTCAGGCATATTAAGAAATGGTATTTTATAACCATTTTCAATTATATCAAGAATATAAGAATTGCAACCAATGTCATTCCAATAAGAAAAGTGCTTCTTTAAACGACTTTTAACACAGGTATTGTTTTCTGCTGGTGAAAATAAAGTTTCTTGATATTCAAAGAACTCTCTTTCAAGGGCATTGAAAAAATACTTATCATTTATCTGTTCGTTTATCTGCGGAGCTTTCTGAACTTGAGCTTCTTTTGAAGTTGTCCGGTGTAAAGCGCTTCGTTGAATTTGACCAGAATCTACACTCGTGGCGGAAATGTCCTCGTTGTCCACATGCGAAGCAAATATCTCTGATGGAGCTTTGTCTTGATGTGCCACGAAAGGAATAAGCCGGTTTTCCCCATTGAACAGTATCGGAAGGCGATTCTCTCGGCATGAAAGTAGAAACAGGACGTTTATAAGGATTGAAAGAAGGTTTACTAGTAGAAGTGGTTGCTTTGATTTTCCGTACAGCCCTGGCTTCCGCCTGTTTGAGGCGCTTTTCGTCCTCACTATCTGATCCAAGAACTGGCTTTTCGTATTCATTGACGGTAAGCCAGCCCCCGGGGGAACTATCAGCTACTTTAATTAACTTATTTCTATGTTTGACCTTGGAAATAACACTGGACACAATCTCGAAAATTTCGGCAGGAATACGAAATTTATCGTCAGCAACCACTTCTAAACTGCGAAGAATATCAAGATTAAACTCATACTGAATACGATTAGCTTCTTTCTTGAACTTGACTGAAGGAGTATCATGTAATTTTAAATTCAAGTCCTTCTTAAAGTCCTTCAACTGAGTATCAAGATAATCTCTAAATAAAGAAAACGCTTCAATTGCTGAATCCCCCGGGGACTTACCTCCAGATTCTGGATAGCTAGCTCTATGTGCTCTATCTTCTCTCTCCACTGTATTTTCCTGATGATGTGAACGCCCAATATGGCTGCTCGAACTATCTTCCATGACTAAACTAACCAGTTTAGTTTGACTGCCTGTATCTGACCTCAAAGTGACTTTAACACGTTACAACCCGGTTTATATATAAACCGCTTCCCGTTATAATTACCATATTTGGTAATTTCTCATGCAAAACATGACTTCCGTTATAACATAGAACAATAATAAATATATTTATCATTCCATGTTACGGAATGCAAATACAATGTCTTCAGTGTTGTTATATTTTCTGGTCCTTCGGGGTCATTGATGCCAAGACTATAAAGTGTTGAGAATTGACTACCGCTCAAGCCGATGCTAGGGGGCGTGAGGGATAAAAATTTGCAATAAGAGTTTTAAATATACTTAATTAATTTACACTAAGATGCATTTCGAATGATGTCTGTACATAACACTTTATCAATAAAACACATTTTTATATAAAAAATTCTTACTTCAACTTTATTCTTTCAAATATTCGTCTAAATTATTACATTTTTTAGCAAATTCTTTTCCGTTAACAGGTAAATATAAAACAAAATTAGAGTGTTGTCCAAAACATTCGTGAACTGTAGTTATTGTCGTGAGAGTTATTGATAAAAACATTATTATATATCACCTGAAGAGGAAATCTATTTCAAATAAGAAAACAAAAGAAAAAGTCGTGTAACCGGCGTGTCGTGACAACGAATCATCACAGTTACTTGGTAACGTAATACCGGTGCACGACAAAAAATTGGGTTAGTTCATCACTTTGATGCATAACAGTATTCTTTAAACACATATATACGTCAAAATTTAGGGAAATGTGTGTATATGTATTCCTGGCCCAATAGAAAATATGATGTTATTTGTTCTATTGTAACGGTCGAAAACAAACATTTCTGTGTGGTCGTCAATACTGTCTTTTCGTGAAAATGTCAGTCGCCAAACGTCTGGAAATACGGAAGGTCAATTTGCGCATCTTTTGGTTAAACACCACACCAACATATACCTAAAAAGAACTTAAAAGGGCAAGCGTGACCAATTCAGTATCACAAAGGCTGGGTTTTAAATGGCACACACGCTCTGTAGAAGGGTGAGTGTCGGTAGACGATGACAACCGGTCAGGCAGATGTCCACCCGTAATGCTGCCGCATGTGACGAGGATTGTCCAATATATTTCTGCAATGGTGGAATATGTTACATGTACTTTGCATAGGAACAAGAACAATACAAACTACGCAATAAATTTGCATCACTCATTTCTCTAATGACAGTTAAACAAATTATGACATAAAAAGCAAATGCAACACAGAATTATTACAATAGCAGTAATGAACCAACCTAATTTTTTGCTGTGCGCCGGTATTACGTTACTAAGGTAACTGTATGACAATTCTTTTTCACGACACGCCAGTTACACGGCTTTTATTTCTGTTGTCTTACTTGTGACAGATTTCCGCTTCATGTGATGTATTTTTATCAATGATTCTTACGTAAATACCTGCAGTGCACGAATTTTTTGGACAACCCTCGATAATCATGTCGTGACATTATATTTTTACAAATGTTTCAATGCAATAACAAAGTGCTAAAATACGTATGAAAGATTAAAATATACTACTTTATAGTTAATTCACGCACCTGTGTCAAGTTGTTGTTTTACATCTTATTAAAGTCATTGTATGTTCTTTGTATGTGATTTTGATGAAGCCTTTTGTTTCCATAAAGAGCATTTGAAACAGACAGGAATACCTATAACTGCTGATAATAAGTCTTTTAAGGATTAGTGATATTTATAAACGGAATATAGATTCATGGCTTATTTCTGAATAAAAAGGATGGTGGTAGGAAGAACCTGAAGAAAATGAACCTTGTATAATTAACTGGGTCTCAATTAGTGTGACTTTGTAAAGGAAATACTTTGACTTTTAAGATTTGTTGGTGAAATCAGGTGCCCGTTAGTGAGTAATTTTAAGCCGCAAGCTTAGAAGAAAACACTGGTCATTTTAATAGGATCTTTCAAATGATTGTCTTAAAGTCTATATAAGGATTAGAATATACACTGATTATTATAAGGTAAATTTAACACAAAATATTTAACAATATCCGGTAGTATTGAAAATATATTAGATATAATCAGGAATAGTATAAAAGACCCTGATCGAATAAAATATATTATTATTCCTTTTTTAAATAAACAATAGGAAAGTAATTAATATATGATTAAACAAACAAATTTTGTACAGCATAAAAATATTTACCGTTCACAAAGTGATATTATTATTATTATTATCATTATTATAATTATTATTATTATCATTATTATTATCATTATTATTATTATTATTATTATAATGATAATTATTATTATTATTATTATTATTATTATTTTGATGATAATAATAATTTTTTGCCACAGTTTTCATGGCAGTAGGTCATAAACAATATGCAAATATATTTATGAGGGATATGTGTGGTGGTCTTTAAGACTGCCAAGTGTGTACAATAATGAATATTAATCAGTTGTCCAAAAGGCACCATTGAAAAAAACAAACTCTCTTGTGACTCATGTTTTTTTTCTTAAGTTGTTTTTATATATACGCGAACTCTTAACTCCCATCAGCATTCTAAGATCACGAAATGATTTAGCTTGTGTTTTAGTGAAATTGTGGCTCATTTTATACTTGATAATGTTCCTTTTGTTGTTATTGTAATGTTGTTGCTGCAGTTGATGTTATCATAAATTTTATTTAAAAGCTATAGGACAATTAGATCAAACACCAACACAAATTTAATTTTCAATTGCTTTTTTTAGCTTCCTGAGTTGATACATAAAGGAAATCTACAAATATGTCATATTCTTATTGCTTGCTTTATGTACGGTAGCAAAATCATTGTTGTAAATTAGATAATTTTGAAATCGATGGAAATTTTGATTGAAGACATGGATCTCGAAGTAAAAGATTTATCTGTAGAATTTTTTGTAATCTCTGTTTGAAGCTTTATAAATTAAAAAAAGGAAATGTATTTGTTATATGTTTCTAGGTAAACTGTTTTTCTTTCTGTTCTACATCAATTTAACAAATGAAGATATAAACAATATAAGAATTGTCAACAAGACTTATTTAAAACATGTCAAATGTTTCCTATTCTTTTCGTGACTGTAATCAGCTTTCTGAATCACGTTATTTAAATGACAGCATAACATTTACTCTGTTTTTCCATTAACAGTTAAGACAGTGATCTAGTTAAATTCCATTAAAATGAAAAAAAAATCAAATTTGGCCCACCTATTGTTTTCACGAGAAAGTTACCAGTATAACTACGAAGCATTTATAAATGCATTAGTGCATTTTACAGACATAATTTGATGCAGGCATATGGGCAATGTTTAGTTAAAAAAGAAATTGAATTAAAAACTAATTTGAAATCAATGCATGAAAAGCGAGACAATAACTTTAAATTTAGAAAGAGTGAACAAGAAAGTAGGACTCATTGTGTTAAATAGTGATATTCAATTCATCATAGAACGATGTTTAATATAGCTACTATCGTTAAGAGTTTGCCGAACGTTTTTTGCAAAATACAATTAAAAGGTGTTTGCTTCAAATAAACCCATCAATCATGTTTGCCATTACTTTTTCTTGTTTTGTATACAATTTAGAAAGATTTAAAAAAATTTTAAAATGATTAGCGTTTCAGAATCATTTTTAGATGATGATCAAGTCATATTGGTACATAATTCGAAAATTTTATCTCAAATTGTTTTTGAATTCGCAATCATTCAACAAGAATTAAAAATGGTGATTATTTTTTTGTTCTTTTTCTAAATCTTAAAAAGTAAGGACCCATTAATAGCGTTATCATTAAGGCACCAAGATAATAAAGATGAAGTTGTTTTCTTATTCATTCCGAATTCCTTCTACATTTTATGACCTTATACAAATTGCAGTGAGTTGCAATGAACTTGCATAAATTTATTTGAAAACAAAAATCTATTTATTTTACCATGTATCTTCTGCCAATGTGAACATTATTGTCTCCTAAATATTACCATATTACTGTTGCCGAATTCAAAAAAAATATTTTCTTTCATGTCAATTTTAAACATAAAATCCTGTTTTGACTTTTGCTAGAAGCTAGCAACTATAATTGTAACTAACAGAAAGTTATTTTGGTAGATTTTTTTCGTACTTTGTCATACTCACATATATCAGGCCCACAATGTTTTCTCCAAGGTTTAAAACACTTTCATTTTTCGAATTTTTTTATTACCCAAGTTATACAGAGGAGACCGGATTCAGTAAATTTAATGCAATTCATGGATGTTACACCTTAACATAAGAATCAGGATATTGCCGTAATTGGTCGAAATGCCAGTGCCATCTGCTGAAAATATGGACAAAACAGGGTAAACAATATAAACAAGGAAAGGTGGCGTTCAATGAACTGAGCCCCCGCATGAACAAGTGGCAAGAAGCTTAGCCTTTCTTTTTAAGTTTTGTCCCATAAAATAAATTGTATCATTGTCGTCACTTGCATTGACTTCTGCACAATTTATAATGAAGAATTTCAAATTCCAAAGTCATACATTAATTTGCCTACATGCCTTACATGAAAATAAACATGTTTTGATGTCAAATGAAACGAATTATGGGAAATTACGATGTTTTGACATAAAAGTACGATCCGTGAAGACTCTAGGGAACATTATTGTTTAAAGCCTATGTTTGATAAAGGATCATTTATGTTTTATATCAATGATGTATTTCATATGCAAAAAGATTCACTACCAAGATTTCAGATTTATTTTCTTGCTGTCGTGTCTATTTAATTAACCCTTCCGGAAAATGTTCTGCAAACGATTTTACATTTCAAGCAGAACCAATTAAACAAGGGGACCTTAAAACAGCACACACAAATGTCAATCTACCTTCACTCCGTTAAAATAACTACACTCTTTTAATTATATTTATATTAATATATGGAATTCCGCTGAGTCTTTTTGTTTTCAGTATGATTTTTTTATTGTGCAAAATAATCTCAAAATGAAAAGCGATGCAACTCTTTGCAGAGTTTTCAATTTTAAGTGCACTTGATATTTGTAAGATTTTCAAGTTGTATCAAAATATGATAATTATTAGCATGGAATTGTCACGACCACGTGTAAAGCCTGTGAACTCAATCCTGACAAGCAAATAACACGATCATGCCTCTGCATAATCCGCGTATGCCTGTTGCTTTAAATAAAGCTGATCTCAATGACCTTTTGAAAAAAGTCGAAAATATCATGCTTTTAAATAATGACTGATTGATTCAAAATGTAATATCAAGTGTCAGATTCGTTCCACTGTAAAGTGATAAAAAAGATACGCAGATCATTTGAATTCATTTCAAATGTTTGTAATTCTTTCAATAGCGTAGAAAATAATGTTACACAATATGTTCATGTACGTTCTTCTCATCGGTCAAATTGTCAACTTGCATCATATGTATGGTTCATTTAGATTTAAGTAAGACTTTGATATAGTAAGGCTTTCAAATTCAAAAATATAATAGTAAATACAGTATAGTGAACTACAGATGTATATGGAAAGCCATGGCTGTCTGATATTGTTCTTTTTCAATTTATGTAACCATTTGGATAATATATGAGTTCACTTCGAATATATATGAATTGAAAACACCTTCTTATTTAACCGGAATCCATTATATTAATCCACAGTAACAATATATGAAACCATACTGTCAGTGTATGAAACCGAGTTTGCAATATATAAGTTGATTTTATCAATATATGATTCCAATTCTTCAATATATGTTACCAAAGCAGCCATGTATGGAACCAGATGTCCTTATATGAAACCGAATTATCAATATATTTATTCATTTTTACAATATATGAAACCATTTTATCAATGTATGGAACCAAAGTAGCAATATATGAGATGGTTATACCAATTATTCAATATATGGAACCAAAGTAGCAATGTATGGAACCAGGTGTCCTTATATGAAACCAAATTATCAATATATTAATTCATTTTTACAATTATATATGAAACCATTTTATCAATGTATGGAACCAAAGTAGCAATATATGAGTTGGTTATTACAATATATGATACCAATTATTCAATATATGGAACTAAAGTAACAATGTATGGAACCAGGTGTCCTTATATGAAACAAAATTATCAATATATTTATTCATTTTTACAATATATGAAACCATTTTATCTATATATGGAACCAAAGTAGCAATATATGAGTTGGTTATTACAATATATGATACCAATAATTCAATATATGGAACCAAAGTAACAATGTATGGAACCAGGTGTCCTTATATGAAACCAAATTATCAATATATTTATTCATTTTTACAATATTTGAAACCATTTTATCAATGTATGGAACCAAAGTAGCAATATATGAGTTGGTAATTACAATACATTTGTATATGATACCAATAATTCAATATATTGAACCAAAGTAACAATGTATGGAACCAGGTGTACTTATATGAAACCAGATTATCAATATTTTAATTCATTTTTACAATATATGAAACCATTTTATCAATGTATGGAACCAAAGTAGCAATATATGAGTTGGTTATTACAATATATGATACCAATCATTAAATATATGGAACCAAAGTAATAATGTATGGAACCAGGTGTCCTTATATGAAACCAAATTATCAATATATTAATTCATTTTTACAATATATGAAACCATTTTATCAATGTACGGAGCCGAAGTATCAATATATAAGTTGATTATCACATTATATGATACCAGATCTTCAATATATGGATCCAAGTAAGTCATGTATGGAACCAGATGCCCTTATATGAAACCGAATTATTAATATATTAAATCAATTTTACAATACATGAAACCAGTTTATCAATATATGTAACCGAAGTAGCAATATATAAGTTGAAATTCATATTATATGATACCGGTTCTTCAATATATGATACCAAAGTAGCAATATATGGAACCAAAATGTCATTATATTGACGGGACTTTTTTTAAAGGCTGTATTCTATCCTTGCACCGGTATTACAGTTTCGCGCCAATATTCAGTGTTTAAAGAACAGCGTGCTTCACTGACTGCATACTGCATACTGAATAAAGAAATATTTGAATTTAACGTCACATTCACTTAAAATGGGCTGGGCAGGTAAAAATTATCGTTATATATGTAGGAGTTGTATGTCATAATTTAAGCTATTGAGTCGTACTGACCATTAGCAAAAACATATTTAAAAAATAAGTTCATCTCGACCTTTACCTTTGATCAAAAATAGGCATGGCCAGAAGGACACATCAAGGTTAATCTACTCACAAAGTTTAAAAGATAATCAGTCAAATTATAATTGATTTCATGAAAAAGTGTATGCATTGTAATAATAGAACCCAGTGACCTAGCTCGGCCTTTAAATTGTGACTTGAAAATAGGCTATTTTGGTTCCATATAATGAAAATTGCTATCATAGAATGTAACATCAACTTATATACTAGCTGCTACTTAGGTTCCATACATTGATAAAATGGTTTCATATATTGTAAAAATGACTTAATATGTTGATAATTCGGTTTCATATAAGGGCATCTGGTTCCATATATGGCTTCTTTGGTACCATATATTGAAGAACTGGTATCATATAAAGTGATAATCAAGTCATACATTGCTACTTTGGTTCCATACATTGATAAATTGGTTTCATATATTGTAAAAATGAATTAATATATTGATAATTCGGCTTCATATAAGGACATCTGGTTCCATATATGGCTATTTTGGTACCATATATTGAAGAATTGGTATCATATAATGTAATATTTAATATATTGATAATTCGGTTTCATATCAGGACATCTGGTTCCATATATGGCTACTTTGGTACCATATATTGAAGAAATGGTATCATATAATGTAATAACCAACTTATATATTTCTACTTTGGTTTCATAAATTGATACATTGGTTTCATATATTGAAAAATGAATTAATATATTGATAATTCGGTTTCATATAAGGACATCTGGTTCCATACATGGCTACTTTGGTACCATATATTGAAGAATTGGAATCATATATTGAGAAAATCAACTTATATATTGCTAACTCGGTTTCATACACTGACGGTATGGTTTCATATATTGTAACTGTGGATTAATACAATGGATTCCGGTTAAATAAGAAGGTGTTTTCAATTCATATATAGTCGAAGTGAACTCATATATTATCCAAATGGTTACATAAATTGAAAAAGAACAATATCAGACAGCCATGGCTTTCCATAGATGTAAATACATACATTTGGAAATAGTTTCGACTTAAATGTTAGGGACAGAAGCTACGGCATTAAACAATGAAAGGAAATTCCTTATTATTGATAAAAAGTCATTTAAATATCGTTTTACGCAATTGATCCAAAGGAATCAATAAAATTATCTATTTGAGATGAAAACTAAATGTATTTAAGTTCAGAATTTGAAGATGTTTATTGATTTCATCAACATAAACGATAAAATTAAATCTAATGATTCATAATGCAAATGAGGTCGGCCAGATGTAAATATGCGTCTTTGCATATTCCCTTTAAGACTAAATCTCCTACATATTCTCGTTTGAAAACCACAAGCCTATAACCGACGGGTTAACATAATTATACATTGAATACTCTCTTGGTTACTGGCGGAGAAAGTTGCCAGGTGCTCCTTAGTGCATTACGTAAGGCACTGGCGGGTACCTGTGTGGAAATACCGACCTTCCGTTAGCTAAACATGTCGGTTATATTTTAACCCATTACCCGACATACACACCTTTTAACGACTTTTCGATCCCCCCCTTTGTTGTCTCAAATGTTATAAATCTTATCTGTTATACCGTACACATCTCGCGTGTGTCACGTGAGATGTTTGTCATCTTAAATGTCAAGACTATTTCATTTTGTTTTGGAAAAGAATAATTATCACTGTTGCGCCTAAAATGTGTTTAAAACATTTCAGTAAAATGTCAATTAAGAAGCAGTTCCAACCACCTGTTGTGAGTTCATTTGTTTCTATTAACATAACTGAAAACATTTATAAGCCTTTGCTTAAAAAAATAAATAATATGTCTTTGTTTAAGTTAGAATTATAGAATTATAACCCATCACATAGCAATATTTTAGTTTATTTTCAGTACAAGATCAATACAAGGTCAAAGCTGGAGAAAGGTATGTAAGTTCATTTGGTGTACAATGCTGTGGATCGAAAATTGAATTTGTATTTTTCGTATGTCTGGAAAAAATACTGTGATGGATACATACGAATCGGATGACCTTCTATTGAGGACTTAGATAATTTAAAGAGCTCAAAAAGTGAATAAAACATTTAATGATAAAATCTAAAAGTAATAGCACCAAAATTGTGTAAATCAAGACAAAAATGTAGTAGGCTTAGATATCTTAATTTCATAATAAACCTTATTTCGGTAATCAAAGTGTACATGTAAAGTCAGTTCTTCTTCACAGCTCATATTTCCTATACATTTTACATTTTTTCTAAGCGGTTAATAATCATAGGCATTAAGGAAAAACCTTTCAGCATGCATGCATAACAATTTTAAAACTTTTCAATATGAGACACTGTAATAAATTTCCTATTTATTTTTTTTCTGGACATTAAAATCATGTAATACGAGTAAAAGTGAACTAATATTTGCGATAAATCGTTTTGAAAAAGGGTTCGGAAACTATTTTCTCAAAATCATCTGTCTCAAGTCTAAGGAGACTGAGAAGAATATAGCAATGTTAAGTACCCGTAAATTTGCTGTATTTGCACGGGCGGTTTGAAAAGATTTAGTTTACTTTTTTTCCTCATTTCTCAAAGCACTTGAGAATCTGTTCTTTTTTTACTTATCATAGCCGAAAGACCTTTGTTTTACAGCAAATAATAGATTTATTTTAGATTTATTGCTTTTATGCAATTCCTGCAAATCAATCTGAGCAGATTTCAGATGAAGTTTACACAAAGCAACTTTCTGATTATTATAATGTTATCATTGAGAAATGCATCACGTTCCTTGTAAAAATAGTAATAAATATGCTCAAGAAGAATTACATCCATTTTAGATGTAAAAGAACATCTCAAACCAAACTATTGATAACATCTAAACAAGCAAAAGTCTTTCACCAAAAGCGCAGAATTCAAAATTAATCCTCGAATAAAACAAATTTCTTCTTCTTAAGTATTTTCTCCTCTTTTCTACAAAAACTGGAAGATGAAAATCAAAACAAAGAAAATTTAGAAATATGCTTGTATTCATTAAATGAAGAAAATCGGCAGGATAAGAAAATTTAATTTTACAACATATCCAATTCCTAAATTTCTTTAAGAAAAAGTAATATTGCCGTCTACAATTCCTCTAGAATTTATCTTTATTTTGAAAAGTATTCATCTTCTATATCTCAGCTCTATAAAAGCAATTGCACGCCGTTAAAGCAGCACGCCTCCAGATATGTCCTAATTTTCATGAAAAGTTTGAAAATGTAATTAAAAGTAAAATATTGTTAAGTGAACAAAGATTGTATTTGACACATTGCAATCAGCACTTATAATCCACGTAAATTACCAAAAAGAGGTCAAAATATGCAAAAATAGCACCTACGCAGTAGAAATATGGTGATAAATACTGCAAAAATAAGTCATTAATTGCACACAAGATATAAATTATCACTTGAATCTTTAATATTTTTACTTTTCTTAAAATCTTAGTACATATTCCCCAAGTTTAATTTTCTTGAAATAATTTGGCTCGTCCGGAGGCATGCAGCTTTAAGATTGTCTATTTTTGTTATTCATCTACATAATAGATAGTCTGAACAAGTCAATTGAGCCTACTACCGTGTAGGTCATTCTACTTTTATTGCAGTTATTGTACTATATTGAATTACCTTTTATCTGGATACATGAATTCTCAGGAAATGCATTGTCTGCAACAATAAGAATCGTTTAAATGCAGACATATCAGTATAAGATCTTTTCACTCCAACAATTAAGTTAATTTACCACAGAAAGCAATGTTACGTTTACTTTGATAAGCTTGCGAGACTTGATTTGAGAGCAGAACATTGATATTACCCATTTAATAGACATGGCACATAAATTATAATTCAGACGACTGTTGAACAGAATTTTCAGGTAGCTTTCAGTTACAATTATCATAAGAAATGTAGAGATCAATAGATTTATCTCAGATGATAGATGTAACTTAAACCTTTTATCCCTTTTTAAGGTAAATACCCTGATCGGACCTGACAATCCTTCAATTTTGATAATGATTCAATACGTTTATTGACAGTTTTCAAAATAAGTAATGATTGAATAGCATGCCATGGCCATATGACACCAATATGTCGGCTGATCTAAGTATACAATTGCCGCATTGGTACGGTTAAACTATGTTTATGTGTAGTTATGCCAGTTTACTGTACGACTTCTAGCATTTTTTAACCAATCAAACGGAATTTGGGTGCAATACAGATGTGCATATATTAAGATTTGATCAATCTCATTAATGTAATTACGCTAGCAATTTTATACTGTGTTTTCGTTGCGAGTTATTTAACAATAATTAACATTATATTTTACTGAATAAATTTCTCACAAGTGGCATGTTCTTAAGAAAATATTTTATTTGGCAATTATGAAATGATTATGTTTATATAAAATAGCTGCCGGTATCTTTTTGCCGCGCCGGTTTTTGACAAATTCAACCCCTATTTTACGCGCTTATAAAAATGAAAACTATCTCAAATTGTTGTATTTATTAAAATGGTTGAAAGTTAATTATGTTTTGTTTTTGTAAAAATGCACTTTAAATTTGCGATTTTTCCTTCAGAGAAGACAGAGAGAAGGACAAAACAAGTTCAGGAAAAGCTTGTTGCTATGACGAACATATCCAAAACATAAACAGTGCAAAAGTGCAATCCGTTTTACACTGATTAATCTGCACTTGTATGAGTAGAATTGTCCATAAAACATTGTCAACGAATAATCAACAGAGGCAGATTAATGTTTGTCCAGACTATATAAATCAGTATTTAATCAACAAAACATATCGCAACAAAACATACCGCGGATGTTAAACCCTGTTATTTATAGGCAAAGGTTGATACGTGCCTGATTGTTACAAGAGAAAATATACACGTATGTTTGTGACAAGACAGAATTTCGATTAAGTAACGCATTAAAGCATTTTATATAATTATGATTCTGTATTCAGTCTACTAATCGCAGAATTAGTGCTATAAATTTATAAAACTTACATGTAATTCAGTAATCGGTTATGCAGGCCACACGTTACTACAATACTGTTTGATGAAATAACCTTCTTAGAAAAACGTTAAATAATCGAGTTAATGATATATTGATATATTATTTAGTTTTTCTTACATTAGTATAGGGCTATTAGGATCTGAAAATATAGAGAAAATCTTAATTAATTATTATTATAATCAGCTATTTTAATCGATGTATCTGATTGTTACAATTCATATTTTTATAATCTCTCCTGTTTTCAAACAGATGATGCGATTACTATTTAACCACATTTCATGTAGTAGAATTTTAACAATGGATCTATCAACTATTAAACTACTACTGAACTATTAAAACTTTACAAAAATCTTTCAAAAATTTCACCTTTGGTATAATAAAATCCTCCTTAATTAAGCAGATCCATCTCAGTTAAATTTGCTTGCCATTTGATAAATAAACTCATTTAAGGTATTAGCACCCTAATGCATTACCTCCGCTTTGAAGAGTATTCAAATAGGCTAGAACTACTGTTAACTACATTGAAAATGAGGGCCATGGGTTCAATCCCCAGAAGGGTCAACTTTTTTTTTCTTTCTTTTTTTTTCTTTTAACATTATTTATGTATCTCTCATGTCCAATTTGGAAAGAAAAAAGTGTTTTATTTTGATTTTTTAATTTATATAGGTATTTATAGGCCAAATAATGCTAAATCTAGTAATAAATATGGTACCTGATATTTTCAAAGTGTAATATAATCAAAACTAGACGGTAAAAGTATTTCATATTTTACAAGATCAACCAATATACTTTTTTAAAAATTTAGGGAAACTTTGAAAACAGGCACTCATTTGGGTAAATTTTAAGAATTTTTTAAATTAGGCTCCCTAAGTAGAAAAATGGTCAGACACGTGGTAAAAATGGGTTGGGTACGGTAACATTTTTATACAGATTTCATAAATTTTAAGTAAAAACCATAATTTTTCTTATTTGGATTGTTAGCTGAATGGTACTATTTGTTTCTTACCAAAAATTAATGGGAAAACATTTTTCATTAGAATGTTATTGCAGATTATTTAAAGGTTCCTACTTTCAAAAAAGGGCCCTGATAACATCCTAGCTTGAGTTCAGAAAAGTGGCCATAACTTGATTTCCGTACGGTAAACTTTGTTTAAATTTTGCATACAGGTGTACTTTAAGGTATACATCTGACTTATGATGCCAATTTTTTAGTTCCTGATAGTGCCCATTAGGGTCCTTATACCTTAAGAAGATGATAATCAAAACAAAATTTAGAAATTAACTTGAATGTGACTGTTTGTAACAATAGTAATTTCGAAACATATCGAATTCCAAATCGATTTCTTTATCAATAACAGAATACTCTTTACGTATGTATTAAATAGGTTATGTTGCCGCTTATATTTCTACAAGAATTTAACTATATAATGAACAGTATTAATAATCTATATATCAGATCTATAAAATCGTTTGTGCGCTGTTTAGTTTTACATTAGCTATTTTATGTTTTTAATCTACATAATACATAATCTGAACAAGCCAATTGAGCCTACTACCGTGTAGGTCATTCTACTTATATTGCAGTTATTATTGCAGTTACTGTATATTAAATTATCTTTATCTAGATACAAGAAAACGCAGTGTTTGCAACAATAAGAATCTTTTAAATGCAGACATGTCAGTATAAGATCTGTCTTTTCACTGCAACAATTGAGTAAATATACCACAAAGAGTAATCATGTTAAGTTAAATTAATCTACCTTGATAAGCCGGCATGACTTGATTTGAGAGCAGAACATTGATAATACCCATTTAATAGGGAATTGCACATAAACTATAATTCAGACGACTGTCGAACAGAATTTTCAGAGAGCTTTAAGTTACAATTATCATAAGAAATGTAGATATCTATAGATTTATCTCAGAAGATAGTTGTAACTTAACCTTTTCAACCCTTGTGAAGCTAAATTTCCTGATCGGATCTGACCATATTTCACTTTGGACATTGATTTAATATGTTTATTGACAGCTTTCAAAATAAGTAATGATTCTGGAAAAGACGTAAATTCATCATCAATGATATTTTGACTGATTTGATAGGATTTATCTACATTTATTTATTTACTAGGTATGTGTCTCAAAGATGTTTCAATGCCTAATTTGGACAAAGTATTGGTTATTAAAATTGTTCAGCGCGAGCGGTTTCGTATTAATTAAAGCAGTTGAAAAATCATGAATTTTACAACGAAAAATAGCCGGCATTGTCAGAAAATTTAACCATAAAGACTAACTATTTTGACATAGACATAAATCAATAATCTTTAAACAATTCCGTTATTTCTAAATTAGTTTACATAATACCAGCGCTGTTTTGAAATGGGATAACACAGCTTTTGTTTGTGCTTATTAATAATAATAATGATAATTAATATAAGTAAGATTCCCTTGAGCGTTAACATGTCTAGAAGTCTTTACGTGTAAGCCTAAGTGATTTGAATGTTCCACCTGAAATAAAAAGTATTGCCTGTATGATTTTGTTAAAGCTGTTGGGTATAAACTATAAATAAGAAACTGACAAAAGTTTATAACAATCTTAAGCATCGCGATTCTTATAGCAATTGAACGAAAATGTACAAATAGTAATTGATGAAACATCAGTTATTTGATAGGGAAAATTTGGTAAAAATAAAGTTTCGTTGTAAACGTCTACAGTGTTGTCGGCAGACATCAAGTTCCTTAATTCAGCTCTTAAATGCTGTCCCGTACTTCACTTCAGTGCTGTTATTTTTCCCGTCCTTCGGTATTTTTGTTTCCAAGACATTAAGTTTGAATTTTATTTAATACTCCTAATTGGCCGGTACGTGATGGATGTTTTGCCATAGTTATATTTCAAAGCGCTTTTGTATATTTTAATTACGGCTTTCCTGTGCAGTGAAAATAACATTTGACCCACATGTACTCTGTTGCCAAGCAATTTAAATGTCAACGAACAAGGTATTTAAAACAGTACCGTTTAGTTTATCTTCCTTTATTGTGCTTCAATTGTGTAAATAGAATCAAAATTAATTATGAAAAAACAAAACAACAACAACAACAACAAAACACCAACATAACACCAACACAAAAAACAAAAACAAAATAACAACAACAAAGAAACAACAACAGACACCCCCCCCCTCCTCCAAAAAATCATTTTACATTATCGTGTGCATAACGATAATAATCCATATATTATAATTGTTTTACAACAATATACAGTTGATTCTTACTCACTTACTTTTTGATGTAACCATGCTTTTTTCTTTTTCGATCGGTTAAATCTGTTTAAATTTTTTTTCCAAAACTAAAGTTGTTTATTTAAAAATGAATAATGAAAAATTCAGAATGATTATTTTGTTTTCATTTTAAAGAAATGTATCATCAAGTTACCGATGTGTTATGTTAAAATACAGAAATTATTTTGATCGTATACAATAATTTTTTTAAGGTCAAGTTATATATTAAGTAATTTGCATTAATTTAAAAGTGAATTGTCCCATAATGGAAGCTATGTTATACCTTAGAATATTATTTTGATAGAATATAGTAACGTATAATACAACAAACCGCGGAAGAATCTCCAAATGAAGTTGTTGATAAGTGTGAGATACATGACCTGATATGACATATTTTTTCAAAGCAGATAATAAATTGCTGTCGAACAAAACATTGTATTCATTTTATATCTGTTTATTCTAAATCATATAGAACTCTATCAACAATATTTTCAAGATATATTTATTAAAAAATATCCAAATGATACAATGTCGTTGTGTATATCACATTGATGAAAATGTTCAATTTATAATAATCCCATTTGACTAAAATTTAGCACAATCAAGTGCAAATGCGTGATATTCAATTTTAAAATTATACGCATTTTAAATACTGACATGATAACGAAATAATTTCAACAATGTAATCGACCTTAAATGCCAACTGTCAGAAAGCAATCAACATAATTATACTCTAAATGAAATGTAATGTTTTTTAATGTGACAAAATATGTTGTCCTATTTGCCTTGTCACTTTTGTTTTGAGGTTTGCATGCTAAGTGGTAGATGTAATGGAAATATGCACTTCTTTAAGTGTCACGAGCTGTGACAGCTGTAAAAAGTTAGTATTGAACTGCAATGTAACGGGATCCTGTTGTTCTTCTTTGCTGCATTTACTATTATTTCTCGTAACAAGAGTCAATGAAACTGTTAGTTCCAAGCTTTTCTTTTTCACGAGAGATTATAATTATCTATTTGCTTTGATACAACATGAAACTAGAGAGAATGTCAGAATCAACGTTATGTGGATTACGACCACGCGTATTCACGACACTTTAATTATAAAAACACTTTAAAAAATCCAAACTAAGGACTTCTTAAAGCATTCTCAAGCATCTGAAATCGTGTAGTACACATATTGACACATTAAGGAATGTTATTAAACACTGTTCTATAAAGCTACGAAACCCATATTTAATGCTCAAATTTTTTTCTTTTAGTCGGGATATCTTCTAAAAATGTTACTGATAAATATATTTTTCCCAAAGTTTAGTATTAGTTGTTTTAAACAATCATTATAGTACATATAATAAAATGGTTAGCTGAAGTACATCTAGCACTATAACTGCCAAACTGGCGACTAAACATATCAATGAAGCCATAAGATGTGATTATCAAAGCTATAAACTGGCCATTACAGACGGTCGTGCATAATTGAATAACTTATATTATAACTTGGTAAAATATTTGTTATTATTTTCCAATACAAACATTACTGTCTGATTGTCTTAAAATCATTATTTGATATGATGGAATATTGTTATATGCATATCATACAAAAATGGCATAGATAGAAATAGGTGAATAAATACTTTTAGCAAAATACTAAGTAATTACCTTAAAAAATTGCTAATTTAGAACTTGTTTCAATTTGCAGCCTATAGTTAATTCAATATTCCAGTGTTACATACAAATATTCCACACTCAAAGTAGGTATTTCTATACATAATATAACCATGCAAAGACAAATTTTTTGTAAATGTTGCCTGAAATATTATTATAGTATATCTTTTAAAGACATTCAGCATGGCTTTTGTACAATTTTACATTATGGAATAGGTAAGTATACGCTTCTTGTCTGTTTAATTCAAAGGTAAAACAAATGACAGCCATTATATATTCATCTGTATTATACAGCTCGTTTAATAATCAACAAATATTTAATTACAATATGTCATATATTTTTGCTATCGCAATACAGATATCGAAATACTTTACTTTGGTACTTGGTGATGTATCATTGATATATTTGTCATGTCAGTTTGTATTACACCAATGCTGAGACCGTTTCATAATCGATAGAGCCGGCTTAAAAGGATGAAAATATAATCACCAAGGTTTTATCGTTTATTTGATGTATTTCCTTTCAGGGCAAACTTTACGCAATCAGTAAATTAAGTTGACCGTATTCCTTGAACAAAGTTGTTCTTATCTGTAACGAAAAGTGATAAACTTTCAATATCATTAGAAAATGCAACAATCATCTTGGATAACAGCGGAAATAATTGAGTTCTTCATTAGCATTATAATACCATCGGTTTAATAAATCTCAACCGATAAGCCAATTAATGCAATCCAAATGAAAAAGAGATCCATTAAAAAGAAGATACTTACTTGATTGATTGTAAGAATGACTGTACTTAAGTTTCAATTCAATTGACATTAGATCAAATGTCTAAATAATGTTAAACTCTAAAGATTTCTGGAGAAAAGAAGATCTAGGTGAGTCTTAAGAGGTTTCCTAGACATCAATGTTTTTTATATTCAAATTCAGCTAGTGGTTGAGATTTACGATTCCATTAGGCTTACCTTAGACTAAAGCTTTTTTAAGCCCTTCCTTTTTAATTTTGTTTTCAGAATTAAATAGGCAACTTCCTGCATATAAGTTGTTAAAGGAAAGATAATTAAATTGCTTGAAATGCAACTAAATTTCTTACAAAAATGTTAATCAAGAAGGCTATTCGATTCATTTCTATATATTGCAAATAGAAATATGTGTTAGCTTGTACTTAAACCTTCTTTGGACAAAAGCAGTTTGAACACTTATGTTGAATATTTTATATAAAATACATCTTACAGAGAACTAAGTCTAAACATGTTTTAAAGAATGAGTCATTTTATTTACAGAATCACCATTAATATCGTTACGATAATAAAAGAAGTACGAATTTGTTTACGAAAACACTTCATCATTTCTACATTTATTTTTTGCCCTTTAATTCATATTTAATACTTGTCAAGTAAAAATGATAGCTTTTTTAGATCACACATTAAACCAAGTTCATTACACAATCATAAAGGAAATTAAGGGAACCTTAAGCAAATAAATAGATTTACTAGAGAAGTCTATTGTTTCAACTCATGAGAATAAGGTCAAGTCAAAGAAAGTTATCGAGTTGTCATGAGTTTTGGCGTCTATACATGCATTCAAAATTAAAGGAACTTCATTTTCGAGCGTTTGTTAAAATATACATTACATACTAAAATGCAAGTAATTGTTGAATTTTCTAACGTTACTGGAAATTCATTACTTCCCTTACTGATAAAGATTATATTTGTTCAATTACGGTCAGTCTAATTACCAAGTACCAATAACCATCAAAAGTATTCTGAAACGGACATGTGTAATAAAGTAAATGTTGTCTTATTATCTAATAATGTGTTTGACATTAGACTAATATAAATGTATGGTTTATATAATAACACTCGCCATTTACGTTAATTCATTCATTTTTCAAGGCATAAGTTAGGGTGACATATGGACAAGTAGCATTGAAACGAATAGCTCATCCATAACAAAATCATTTCGAGCAGATGAATTTAATCTGTGTGTTCTTATCATATCGTAAAATGTTTTATATTATCTATCTCAGTTCAGCTTTTAAAGTCCTTATGAAGACCGAAAAATAATTGACTGATTTTATTTTCCTTAAAGATCAAAAATGAGGGACAAAAACATAAAGATCGATCCAATTTATATCTGCTTATTTTCGTGTTATTTTAAAATGCCATATCTAGCAGCAATGTGGAAAGTGTCAAAGAGGCATGAATGCTTTTTTCTTTTGACAGCGTCGTAATCTTTGTATGCTTTTCCTCTTGTGTGGTGCAAAATACATCCATACTTTGAACTGTGTTCTCAATTATATGCAAGTCATCAATATCACTTGATTATGTAATTGTATGAACAGTTAAACACTTTTTATGCACTAACTTATCCTTAATTTGTTCATCTGCAGCTGTCGTTTGTGATATTAAGTGTTAACTGTGTGATCTATATAGCATATTTCAGCCATATCTTACGGATGCTTTCATGAAAGCATGTATTTCAAATATATAACTCTTTGCAGAAAACGTGCTTAACTTTCCGACGGGAAATTAACATTTAAAGCAACTAATTAAAAAGTAAAATATTGGCTTAAAAGCCCCTTACATCAGTAAGAAAAGTCTTATTTAAGCACATCCACACATAATGTTTTACCTTGATGGCATCATGTTCGGACTTGAATCATATATACATTAATTTATATCAACAGTAAATAAAAAAAAACATTTTTATTCTGCCAACAGATAGACTATAGTTTGTGTGACGCTGTGTATCTTATAAACAATTTCATATGAATATGTATAAATACAAATACAATATCCCTCGATGAATTCCTACAGATGGCAAGTTAATGTAAGCAGGTCGCAATGGCCCTTATCTTTACTCTCTGCGATCATTGAACGCTGTCTACGGATAGAAAGTTACTTTATGATTAAAATGTTTATTGATGTCATGCTGTAAAAAATTCTCTCTCACCTTTTGGCAGACATAAAGATGAAAGAAAAAACATTTTCAGCAATTATTATTATAACAATGTATCAACTAACAAGGCATCAAGTAAGTGAATCATTGAATATAGGAACTATATATCGTCTATTTGAAAGTATATGATAACTCATGAGTACTTATGACAAAACAGTTTGATATTTTCAATGTTCGTTTACTGTCGTGACGGAACGTATCTAGGAATCATGATTAATAACTCAATTTGCATATTGTCTTATATTTTTTTGAATCAAAACATGATGCAAAAACAACTTACATCGTATTACATCGTATTAGCTATGTACTAATATTCCTGAGTGTTGTAGACCTTTATAATAGACCTTTATTAATCTATCAGTATCATTCTAACGCCGGTTTTTTGAAAGGTTTTCTTATTATTTACGGAATAAATATCACATATCAATCATATATCATGTCAAATTGTTAATGCTAAATCTACCAACAAAAACTTTCAGCTTAATTAATTCTACAAGTATTCAAATGTAGATATAGGTATTTCTGCAACTTATACAAGCTGTATCAATTTACGTGACATTCGTGATTGTTCGTTTAGTTGTCGAACGATTTCCATGTGTGTTGAATAACACGGATATGGTCAACTAAATGTTTTGTTTCTTAACCATAATATTAATAATCTAAAATACTGAAATATCAAATGTTATTTTATCACACACAGGAGTCTTCAACATAACAACTCATTGACAACTTACTGAAACAATAATTCCAAACGCCGTGTAATAACGCCAGTTCATTTAGTACGAGTTATAACTATCGCAATATCTGTAATCCGATATTGGGGCATATTAGTTATAGGCTAATGACCATCAATTTTGTGTAGATATGTTCTAAAAGGTAACAACCCTTTGTTTTTATTGCAAATTCAGGATTGCGGTATATGATCGCCTATCATCAGTTTGGTAGAGTGAACTGGTCTGTAATACAATATGTAATAATGTTATTTGTTATATGGTTGCTGTTGCAAAGTGTGAGGTATACGGTCTGATATAACATATATTTATACAGCAAATGATAACATAGAAGTGTTCTTGAAGAACATATTTTTTTATTCATCATATGTTTCTTTCAATGTATTATGTATTTCTCAATGAGTTACATTCCGGTTATAATGGTCACTATAAAGTTTTTTTTTTATCTTTTGCCGCGTAAATACAATTCATCTCAAATTGCCCATAAAATATAAAATAACAAAAACAAGAAATACACTACAGGACTAAAGGACATCTACATAAGTGGTTGGACTAACGTTGCGTTATAATACACAGCTCCCACAGGACAGAATAAAATCATGCTATGCTGGAAGCACGCACGTGAAGTTTGATTCTGTGCAAGTTTTGTTTTTGTACTTTTTGAAAGAGGTACTTATTTTGAATACAATGAAATATAATATAAATAAAGTCATATCTTAAGCTACAAAAATACTTATTACAGAAAATAACTTTTAATTTATTGTCTCCGTTTATAAATGAATTATTTAAGGTAGAATATCCAGAATTCCTTAGTGTACAATAATTGACTAGTGAGCCATTGAATATGTTGTGATATTCATCGGCAGACGAGGCGAATATGATACTACACTCAATGAGAATGATTTTTAAAACTGATTTGTTCACAATAGTTTATACCAATGAAATTGCAACTATACTTAGATCGTAAGGATGTAATTGAATCAGTTCTTACTCTCTTATCTTTAGGAGTACTCTTAAAAGAGATATATTATTGTAATGATTTACTATATATTTATGGCGTTTGAACAATAATTGATATAATTTTAAATGGTAATGATAAAATATAAAACCTTCCTGGAATATAAAAAGGCTTTCCTCCTTTTTTATAAATTGAACATCACTAGTAATTTTCGAAAGCTATTCATGTGTATTAAGGAGGTTATTGATGACTCAGGTATTTCAAATTTGAGAACAAGTATGACAACAACTTAGGTTTCTATAATTTTACCTGAACATTTAACACTTTGATTTGTATGTCACTTTAAAGAAATAAATGAATGAGCCTAAAGTTAGAAATATGTTTTAAAATATAAAGGTTATTTTATATAAAGGACATAAACCGAGCCTAAAATATATTGTTAAGCAACCTAACATACAAATATTGTAAAGCAACTTAACATACCAAAAGGTTAATCAGGACAAACAAAAATCTAAGTAAAAAAGAAGTTTCTTTTTGCAAATCATGACAAGCATTTTCCCACAAAAAATTATGGCACCTTGTAATGACATGTTTACCGTGTTTGAATTGAATTGCTGCTTTCTATGTTTCTGAGGTAGTCGACCTTAAGTCGACGCCAATGACAACAATAATACCATCCCAACAGCTCCTTTGCCTTTTGTTGTTTTTGTTGTTGTTATTTTGTTGTTGTTTTTTCTCCTCTCAAAAATGGTGATATGTAAATAAACACGAAAAGATCATGAAAAGGTTAAGGTTTCTCTGATGTAGATTACCATTATTAATGTCAGATAAGATTTACTGTTAAAGGCTTTGATTTGCAGACATGGTCATTGACCTAATGTATACATTTTACAAATATATGTATTGGCATGTATTTCCGATTTAATACTTTAAAAGCCATTAACGGGTTATCCGCAGCGGCTTCATTTCAGAATTGTTTAAGTCCTTTTCCATCCAAACAATTTTTTGATAATACACGATTATTTTTTTAAGGTTCTGGTTTTTTTATCTTTATTTAATAAATTGTTAAGAAATTTAATTATGCTGTCAATATATGCATAGCTTGATATAATACCTTTTTTCATGATTGTATTAACGTATCTTAAATATTCCTGACTAAAATACTTCAAGTTGTGTACGAAATCACTAGGTTAAAATGTAGTTTGACACGTTTTTGAAACTTTATGACAAGAAAGAAAAAAAAACAAGCAGCATATTAAACCTGAACAAATACTTTTTTAATGTTTTCAAATCAATGACACTCCCAGTATCTCATTCAGAAAACTCATAACATGAATCTTAAATAAATTGTAGTAGGACAATATAAACTCATAAATCCGCCTCCGTGGTCGAGGGGTTAGAGTCGACTTCTAATACAGTTATCTCTCTGGCGTGGGTTCGATCCCCGGGAGATGCTTTGGTAGTTTAGCGCGGAGGAAGGTAGTCAAGTACTGGTGTAATTCACCAGAAACGATGGTTAGGAAACTACCCGCCTATATGACTGAAATACTGTTGAAAAAGGCGTAAAATGAAACAAACAAACAAACTCATAAAATTGTAGTAGGACAATACAAACTCACATGAATTTTTCCGTTTTTGTTCTCAATTGAGAGATGATTTTAATATTTTCCTCAATCTGATAGACAGATTGATGCACCAATTGAAATAATCTGTTATGACCTGTCAGTTCATTAATTTGAGAGAGCCAGATTTCAAGTAAGTAAATATGGGAATGACGCTGAAAAATCCCTTAATTTTAAATTTTTATATTATACCTCATTTGCATACGCCCTTCTATATTTAATATGACGTCATCCGGTCCATAAACCGCATAAAGACCGGGACGGTCCATAATTCTTTTATGGACTGGATGACGTCATATTAGATCTTAAAGTTCGGGTTTTCATGCCTGTTTAATTTGATTAACATAAATTGAATAACAAAAGAAGGGCATGATTTTTTGCTGCATCACTTAAAAATAATAATAATAATTCCGACTAGGGTTTGAAATAAATAAATTATTATTTGAAAGTAAATTATTGTAAAAATGTCAGCAACAAAAGAGATGAAAGGATTTAGATTAGGTATAATATAACAAATAAAACATGGCCTTTCGGGCAAAGTGCAAGTTTACGGACTGGTTGGTCAGATCTCGGAAGGTACATTGTGTGTATATGTCCCTCAGCTGCGCTTCGGGCCATATACCTTCCTCAGTCTGACAAAACAGTCTGTAAACTTGCATATTGCACTCAAGGCCATGTATTATATGTTAATTAGATCGGCAATGAAAAAAAACACGCCACGTTCTGTTAAGCGTATAGTGAAACGGACGTTGCACCATTTGTCATTTATAATATTATAAACGTCATTTTTTTCTAAAGAAGACTACACGTCGAAAGCTTAAGAAAAGGGTTTGTTTTTATTGAACTGATTATATATGATTACTTATGGATAAGAAAACAAATGAATCCACGTTATGGATTCACAATTTTAATTGGAACATTTAGCAGAAAAACAAATGAAATGCGGGCTTCACGCAAGGCTTTTAGAAAGTTGTGCAGCTAATGATGTCATACCAAAAGCTTTAAAACTTTAATTGAAAGTTCACGTCGGAAAGATTCTTGAGAATTTCAAGCTTCAATTGATCGCCTGGTGAATAAGGTATGAAGTGAATAAAAGATGAACAGAGACGACAATGGTAAGGAAATCGAGGAGGAACGAAAAATTGTGAAAACAGCGATTTCTGAGGAAGATCTTTTGAAATAGAAAAGACAATTTCCGAAACTACTGAACAGAAAACAGATATTTTAGCTGTAAGCACAGTAAAAATTAAAAAGTTTAATTGATCGGAAAGACACCGATATTTTTATTAAACGGCCAGCGGTTTTCAGCCCAATGAAGATCCCGTAAGTGGCTGTACGATAACAGAGCGCCAATCTATGATAAATAGGTCTCCTGCTCAGGCGAGGGCACCACACACTTAAGTGAAACAAAACGGAAATTTAAAAAGAAAACGAACAGCAATTCCTCGATAACCGACACTTATCAGAAGACGAACATGGTAAACAAAAAGATAAATGTTTCTGCGCACCAGAATGAAAGACAGATATACCAAGTTCAAAACCCAGAACGCACAAACTCTAAGGATTTAAATGTAGAAAATTTAAAATATGAAAAGAAACAGTATAAATCTTATCATCGAGAAAACTTACGGAAACTGATTATTTACTATTAAGTAAAGGCTTATCTTTTTGTCCTAAATCACGAAGTCATGACAAAATTAAGTCGGCTGAAAATTCGTTCAAATTTACTAGACGCCTTAGACTTAAAGAGTTTTTCGAAAGTGAAAATAATGAATCAACAGAAAATGAATATAAACAAGAACCTTTTTTCAATAAGAAAAAAAAATATACTTTCACGCGACCTGCCGGAAGAGATACATATTTGGAATTTTAAAAAGAAGCTGTGAATCAAGAGATCTCTAAGGCGGAACCAAATCGTGGGAATTATACGAATATTTCAAAACCGGAACTCGAATCATTGCAGAGTTTATCCAACTATGAAAGCATAGTGATAAAAAGGCTGATAAATCAAGTACTATAGTGATAATGAATAAAGAAGATTACATTCCAGAGGTGAATATACAACTTTATAATCCCCTGTATTATACTGAACTCGATCATGATCCGTCCCTAAATTCATAGCAACATCTTAAAATGCATTGATGAATAAGGTAAGTTTAACGGGAATATTTTAGATGAATTTGACAGTTTCCCGGTAGATGTACGTACTCCCGGCTTTTATATCCTTCCACATGCTATGATTTTGGCATAATAAAATTAATTGCTTCAATTGCTAGCTATAGAACTGAACAAAGTATCCGTTTAAATTGCTATCTTTTTTAACTGCGAGTTGATTTTTTAATAAGCATAGCTCATTTAAACGGATGTCAGTGTTTAAATTAAAAACTTAAACACTCTAGTTAGAAGCTAATTAAATTATGCTAAATCTAGATTTTCAAATAGGTCTTGGACTACAATTTGGGTGTGAGAGAAGTTCCGTTGTTAATCAACCTTTATAAGTTAATAATGTCGGACTAAGTATTCATTTAGCACTTATCATTTCGGTCAAGAACACATCTGCAGATGTTTCTAAATTCAAAAGGTCACCATTTTCGTGTTTAGATATTGAATTCTGATTAAGTCAGTGCTAGGGGGCGTAGACGGTACTTGCACTTTCCAGTACCGTTCATAAAAAGGCTTAATCAAATCGAGTCTGCAACATTTTCATTTTTGCCGAGTTGGTTCTCTTTAGGTATTCTGTTTTTCTCTACTTTTAGCTTGTGATTGATATGTTTGGTTGATATTGAAACATTTCAAACTCCCTTTTAAAAGACAGTTATTAAATAAACGCAACATTATTTCGTATAATATCTTATATTTGAACATATAAAAATGCATGAAATTGTTTTCATAAGAATACAAATCTTTCCAAAGAAGTACGTCAAAACAACATTATGATCATAAACCTTTGATGACGTAAATATATGCACTAAGATAAAATCCGGCGGTGTGTCTTTCATATAAAAGTACTTGGTATTAAAGCAATGCATAAAACACCATTCCATACAATTTATTCTAATAAAAGCGAAAATCGATCGCATTATTTCCCATATTGAATTTTGTTAACTTTGTGATAGATATAAAAGAGACAGACAAATTAGATAAAGTTCATATGAATATGCATTTAAAGAAGTACAGTCTTCCTTACTGAATTGCATCTGATTGCAAAACAATGCACACAATCTGCATTTCCATAAATATCTAAGATGTCTGAGCTGTGAATATATAGAAGATTTAGATATTGAATAGAGGAAATAAGAGTGTCTGGTAAGAAAATAGAAATAATTTATAAGTTAAGTTCATAGAAAAGAAAATTAAATGTATCAAAACGGTCATATTACAAAGTCATCGATATCAACTGAACTTTAATTGTCTCTGATCTAACAATTGTCAGTCGAACAGGTTAGTCGCAAAAATATATATATCGACTACTTGTTTTGGGTTAGGTAAATGAGGTTGAAGTGAAAGACAACAATTCAGTACAATAATTTGCTACCTTATACATTGTGTCTTCTCATATTCTTGTATAATATTCATCGTATCAAAATTTAAATTATGGAAACGAACATTTCCATATAATTCATTAGTTTAAGACAATACTAAAAAGGGGCATTATGCCCCGGAAAACGATTGTAAAATTCTTTAAATAATCCAAAAAGCGTTAAATTGTTTAAAAAATATATATATCGACTACTTGTTTTGGGTTAGGTAAATGAGGTTGAAGTGAAAGACAACAATTCAGTACAATAATTTGCTACCTTATACAGTGTGTCTTCTCATAGTTTTGTATAATAGTCATCGTATCAAAATGTAAACTATCGAAACGAACATATCCATATAATTCATTAGTTTAAGACAATACTAAAAAGGGGCATTATGCCCCGGAAAACGATTGTAAAATTCTTTAAATAATCCAAAAAGCGTTAAAATGTTTAACTAGTGTATTCAGAACAAGTGAGATGTTTACCAACGCATGAAAGTAGCACTCGACGTGAGAGGTAGTTAAGATCGATTTTCATAGTGACATTATATTAATTGTTTTCGATGTCAAGTTGAGTTTAATAAGCAATCTGTGTCTAGAGCTTGACTGTTATAATGGCGAATGACCAATATTGCTACGTAGCATAAAATTTAAAGGTAGAAATGTGTATATAGCACATTAATATTCCACTGTTTTGTCAAACTAATGACGCTAGGTCAGGCATTTATAAACTACGTAAGTAGACATAAGATGAACAGCTTCACAACTATGTTGAGCATTATTGTTGCGTCTATCTCAAGCACTCAAGGAACACAAAAAACACTATAATAACGGAACGGTTTTAACTAATTCATGGGCAATTACTGTTCAAATCCTGAATAAATCCACAATCAAAACCCACTGGTGCACAACAACACATGCCAAACAACATTTCTGTAAAGAGTTATGACTTTGGTCAAATACTTTTTGAGTCTGACAGGACTGTAGTTAAAATTGCACATTTTGCTTATTCAATTGCAATGACTCTAGAAATACTGGATAATCCACAATTGAAGCACCATATGTAAAACTACACATTGTGACCAACATTCATATTACGTTTTGTGATTTTACGTTAAATTAATTTTGAGCTACGCACGACACAAATTGAATATCGCAACTTTTGTACTAGATCATGGGCATTATCTCTGACAAACAGAATAAATCCCTAAGCGTAACCCTAGGTGCGCAACTTCTTGTTCTGCGTAACATTCCTCTACAAATTCATGACTCTATGTCAAATATTTTTTAACTACGTGTGACACAATTTGAAAATTGCAATTTTTTACTAAGTCAAGAGCAAGAACTCTACAAATCAGAATATATCCACACGCAAATAAGCAGGTGCACAACTACACATACTGACAAATCCATTTTGAGCTACGCACGACACAACATAAGAACGGACGGACGGTCAAAAGGAAGGACAGACGGACAGGGGTAAATCTAATTGTCCGCCACCTATAAAAGGGGCACAAAAACATCTGAATAGTAAAAATTACTGTCCCGTTATTATTACATTTTGATCGTAAACAAGACATTCCAAACTATATATATCTATAGTGGGTCACATAGATTATTAGTTACTTTGCCAAGTTTAAAGAAATTCTATTGAACAGTTTTAATTTTGCTTAATATAGAAACTCTGGATAACGTCTTTAAGTTTTTAAAGAAATGTGTAAGTGTTAATACCATTTGACAGTTTTCACGACGACAAAGACACAGCGATCATAATAGCTTGATATTTTATCCAAAACAAACAAGGTAAAAAGTTTCCTTCCGTAAATAAATAGAGAGGGAGAAACACAATAAAAAAACGATTGCAGCACAAATCCAAGTCATCTGCGGATGTTTCTAAATTCAAAATTTTACTATTTCATGTTTGGTATAATGTTTCCTTTAGTAAATTAAAAGAGAAGGAAAAACACAATAGAAAAACAATTGCAGCACAAATCCAAGTCTCATAGTATTACCTTCTTGTTAGAATGGATTTAGTAAAGAACATAATTATTATCAGACAATATTATCTTTGATATCCTGAAAACGTCACAATGCAATGCTCATATTTCAAAAACCCTGTACAAGGCAAATGAATGCAAAATTTTGTGACTGTTTTGTTGATCCCGCGGGCGGTGAGCTCGACTTAGTCACAACTTTTGGCGTATAGATTGTAAGTGCGTCTTTGCGTCCATCTGTGCGTGCGTCCGTCCGCATCTGTCTTTTTTAATCCCTTGAATGGTTACAAAATAATTTGGTACAAATGTCATTATGATGAGTTGATGTGTAGCAAGGAAACAATGTCAAGCTCACATGTGTTAGTAATCAGCGCAAAAACCCGTGTCTAGAGCATCCGAGGAGGGATTTTAATGTATCTCTTAGTGTTCTCCTTAGTGAGGCAAACTGTCGCGCAAAAACTTTATGTGTATGTTGTAATGGTCAAGGTCACACTTAGGGGTCAAAGGTCAAATAACAAAATGATACATCAATTTGTGAATATAATTTCTATATTCATGGATACAATTTAATATAATAATAAATATACACTTCATGTTAAATTGAGTTGTCTCGCGCAAACTGAAGGTCAATGTCGCTAAAAAAATCATATTAAAATTAGTTTTTCGGCACTGTAGAGGATTTTTACATTGTTAAGCAACCTTGTGGTGAAGTCAACTAAGGCGACATTTTTTTTCGACTTGGTGTATGAGCATCCGTCAGTCCATGTGTCCGTCGAGATTTGTCCTGTCTATATTTTACTTATTCCTTGAAGGATCTCAAAAGAGTTTTACACGCGAAACCAAGGTCAATGTCACAGTTCGGGGTTCGGCTCAAAACTTGTGTACCGTCTACACGCGCTACGGGATTTCTTTATAACCTTGGACAAGTGTTCTCCATAGTGAGACAGAGTGTCTTGCAAAATAATGCTTATAGGTGTCTGTGGCAAAGGTCAAATTTTTACTTCATGATCGGATGTCAAATCATAAATTAATACATTCAAATGTTAGTATAACTTCTATACATATGGATGTATTTTAATATAACTTGGTCAGTTGACAAAAATGAAGGTCAAGGTCACAAGAGGTTAAAGTTGCATTGTATATTGATTATACTTTGAAGGAGTATGCTTAATGGTCAGATTATTTTTGTCGAGCCTGCTTGCACTGAGCTCGACGAAGTTGGCAAAATGGCTGCTCGGTGCTTTTTTGTGCGTGCGGTGATCCATGCCCATGTTCATTGAGTATAAAGGGGATGTGTTGCGCACATCTCACCTATGTAAACATTGTTCTCATTGATCTAGAGCTTATGGTTTCAGGTTTGAAGTAAGACAAGCGGGCTCGCCATTCTACTAGTGGGAAAGTCTTGTTGTGACTTCCCTTTGACATATCATAGAAAGAAAACTGAACCTAAAAAGACAAAAAAAAAAACAACCAACAACAGACTACTTTGTTTCTTGACTTTTGAGCAATGTCGTAATCGGCTTATCACTACAATCCATTCTTCATTGTACAATTGCTGGTTCAACACCGTATTAATAACATGTCGGCCTTGCCGGTAGTTCTAACCGACAGTGTTTAATAAGACGGACGTGGACCGTAAAAATGTTGCTCATTCTTGATGATCTGCTATTTTATCCTTAGTGTTGGACATTAAATTAAAAACAAAATTGTATACAATTAATTCTTGTCAAATGATATAAATCCGGACATGCTGCCTAAACGCTTCGAAAAACGAACATACTATCTTGTTTGTTTGCTCATCATAATCCCTAAAACCGTAGCCATGTGTAAAAATAAGATTAAGTAGAAAAAAGCTGAGTTCAAATCCCCAAAGGATCTTTTATAGCGTGATCAGAGCAATATTTTGTTTGTCCTCTGCGAGAATATTTAGAGCGTATGACGTATTATTGAAATAATATAGATTAAACACTGTTTCTTTTGATGTAAAAGAGAACTATAGGCCACCAAACTATAAAAAAAATGTTACAAAAATACACAATATTATTACAAACGGCAAATGGACATATTCAAACTGTTCGTTGAAAATAATTTTATACCCCGGTCACATATTCACGGAATACGCTCACGGAAGAGCCACGGATTAATTCCGACATCGTCCGTAGCTACCCGTACTGGTCAGTAGCTCTCCGTATTGTAACCGTAATCAATCGTAGTAGTCCTTGTATATCCGTAGCGATCCTTGACAATTTTTGAACATGCACAAAAATTTGCTACGAAAAAATCAACCGTAGCGTATCCCTACTAGTCCGTATTAATCCGTACTGATACGTACTGGTCCGTACGAAAACCGTTCTAGTCCGTACTGATTCGTAGTCCACCAACTTGTCAAGGATTTCCACGGTTTTGTACGGAGAACTACGTATTTGTACGGTTACCCTACGTATAAGCTACGGTATTAATACGGATTAATACGGCATTTTCACGGAAAGCCACGATCGTAATACGTTGTACTACGGAGAGGCAAGGAAAAGCACGGTCTTATACGGTTTATTGCGTTGCAACACGAACCGGTACGGAATGGTACGGTCCACAACTGTTTAGTCCGAGTGAATTAAGTATCATGTACTTTTTCAAGGGTATATGGTGGCATAGTTCTGCCATCAGATAAGCTGATAACTAACTAGTTAATTAAGAGGTTAACTAGTTATGTAACTAGTTAACCTGATAAATAACTAGTTAATTAAGAGATTAATTAGTTACGTAACTAGTTAACCTGCTAACTAACTAGTTAATTAAGAGGTTAATTAGTTACGTAACTAGTTAACCTCTTAATTAACTAGTTAGTTATATGGTTATCTGGTGGCAGAAATATGCCACCATAAGGGTATAAATACTACCCTCTTGTTAAAAACAGACATATTTGCAGAAACATTTAATAAATGATAATTGCCATTTACTGGCTGCAACTTTATATTGAAATGGCTCAGAATGCAGAGGCAGTGGTCGAGCTGCTTGATTACATACATAGAAGTAAATTTATATTAATATCGTACTACAATTCATAAGTAATAGAATTACATTAATGTAACATATTTTACAAACATTGGATCGTGAAATTGGAGTAAATGTGTACATAAAACGAAGTGTCTCATAAGCTTCGGAGGCTGGCCCTTGAGTGATAATAAGATTAATTTACAAGTTTTTAAATATTTTTAAAACATAAACATCACGATAATTAATGTAATTGTAAGATGAACAGCAAATCTTAAAATTAAAAGAGAAGCAGTATTGATCAACATTTTTCATTAATGATTACTAGTCCATATCTAATCAGGTAAGAGAAGACAGACGAGATGGTGGACTAGAGATGGGCTTTTACGAAGACCGCTTCAAGTTTAGTATGAGGCTCTCATGGTCGAACTTGTTGAGGATCCAGCGTCCTTCAAGAAATTCACTTTAATCGGACCTGATGTGTCTCAGGGGTCGGACGCGATTAGGCCGAGTCCTCTCCGCCAAAATCATTGAACTCTGCAATTCGTTTTCTATGTGTTCTTTTCTTTTGAGGCATTTTAAAAATGAGCAAGCAAGAGGTTGTGGACGGATGTATTAGGTCCGTATAGATCCGTGGCAATTCGTTCTTCTCCGTATCAATACGTTCTTCTCCGTATCAGACCGTACTTATTCGTACTAACCCGTGCTTATACCGTAGCAGACCGTAGTGTATCCGTAGTGCGTCCGTCTTGATTCGTGTCGCTCCGTATCAAACCGTGTCGGTCCGTAACAATCCGTGTCTCTCCGGGGGCTTTTGGTGGTAAATCCGTCGGATTCCGTACTCATACCGTTGTGTGTCCGTACTGGAACCGTAGCGGACTACGAAATTTCACATTTCCGTAGTAATCCGTGAACGATTATACCGTAGCTCTTCCGTGGCATTATCCGTGAATATGTGACCGGGGCATTAAGCACTTTTTATCTATCCGACGGACTACATGAAAGTTACCACAAGAACTCCTGACAAGGTAGCCTAAGAAGTCTATCCCTCGTGTAACAGTTTCTCCTCCGTGATTAATTTAATAGAATACTGGTCTATTCATCATAGCACTATTAACTCCGTTTTCATTTTATATCGTTTTATGGTAAATAAATAGACAAGGTGCAGAATTATAAATAAGATAATAACGTGATTAATATACTCAGTCTAGTATGTCGTCCTTTTATTCATCAATTACATCATCTTAAATGTGTATGCAGAAATATTAGGAGAAATTGGTAATTACATGTTAGTTTTCCATAATAGCCGGATAGTAGGACCAATATGGCGGCATTAAATCAAATTACCAATCGCATTCAATTAAAATATATTAATTTTGAGGATGTTACCCTGAACATGTCCTAGCCCTGGAAAGTCGATCGGAATTTTGAGTGTTTGAGTGTTGTTATATTTTCTGGTCCTTCGGGATCATTGATGCCAACACTATAAAGTGTTGAGAATTGAGAACTGCTCAAGCCGGTGCTAGGGGGCGTGAGGGATGTTGCACTTATTCATTATCCCTCATGTACAGACTCAATCAAACCGAATCTGCAATTCTTATGTTATTTTGTTGTGATAAATGCTTCCGAGGCATCACTTTGTTTCCAGAATTTTGAAAATAGCAACTCATAGAATTTGAAATGATGTTAAAGGCCATCGAAATATGAATTTACTATTAGTCTGCTGTACGTAAGTATCACTGATTTAATATAGAATTTCCAGAAAACACTAAAGAATAAAAAGGAAAACGTCACGATATTTTCTAATTTCCACTTGATGGAAAAATTCTGGAAAAAACATCATATAACGTACACATTTGAAAGCACTTTTCCGTGACACTAAACTTTTCTATATAAAAAAGTTTCTTTGTCAACGATGTGCACTAGAATAATGCCAGTTGTATGTTTCATTTAATCAAATTGCATTCCATGTAAAGTAGTTGTTGACATCTGAACTGAACAAGATAAACGTTCATCACCAGAAAAGTGTTAGTTAAATTCAATTACAGCAGCGCGTTCACGACATGTTTCATACATTGTTTTATAATGTAGGCACGTGTAATCAAATTACAAAAATTTGCTTAACGTCTTTTCCCGCTGGGGTGTTTGAGTCTGATGGTAAACCGATGTTTATTGTTTCAGATGCGAGTCTAATACGATGTTTTTCTTTGAATATAATTTTTCTCATTTAAGAGTAAATTTTTAAAATTTTTAAAAAGTATTTGTTGGATCTAATGGTTTTTTGTAATGATCCTTTAAAGGTTTTACTGCTAAAAGGGTTTTTAAAACGTTTTACGCTAATTTTTTTTTGTTTCCCCAAAAATTTCAGCGAATTATTAAAAACGCCCTGGTGTTTATTTATGGGGGTATTCATACGAATGTTATCGTACAATACTATCAAAACATTTACCAGGAGAGAAGTATTAATTTCACATTTATAAAATTATTTGAAATATTTCCGTTGACCATATACCATAATTATTATAACCGATTCAGTTTGTTTAAGAGGAAAATAAAACATGGCTAGGAGGCATGAAGTTTCTCATAAAGTTTGAAAGTCGTTATAATATTTTTGTTAGATTTATATCTGAAAACCTAATCTTTAGTTGACCAATTTATCAAAATTTTATTACATTCATGTTTGCATTTTCAAAATATTAAAAATATTAACATTTATGTAGACGATACCTCTCGCAGATGTGATCTCTTTCTCATGATGTATTCCGCAAAAACAAAAAAGTTTGGCCACTTTTCCATTATCAAATTATGAAGACTTATGTAAAAAAACTATACACCGTTCAAATGATTTTAATTTGATGAATAGTATCGATGTTATGGTCTTTTCCGTTATGTTTAAATTGAACACTTTAATTTATGGTAATATTTTCCTTATCTACAGTTACAAACACCAAATTTATAAGTCCACCTTATAATTATTGCTCCTCTTCCTTTCAAGATTTTTAGATTTTAAAAGTGTTTGATTAACGTTAATTTATAATTAGTCAATTCGGTTTTTAATTAAAAGAATTATACTACTATACAATTTAGATTACGTAACAGGAACACTGTATTCACGTAACAATAAGATATTGAAATGCAATGACCGGTCTTTGAGCTATGTAAGTTAAGGAAAGCATTGTAAGGCCGTGGTACTATATATTAAGTAAATTAGCAGCAAATAACATTAAAGCCCTGTTTGCATGGAAAGCTCTCAAATGGATCAATTCATAATGCTGCACCGAAAGGAGACGGTATTTTTAGTTTCGATTCTGATATAATTTTACTGACTTTAACCCTATCATTTGTAGGCCAAAGTCCAGATATTTTTTTGGGAAAAAAAATTTAAATCCAAATGAAAATGGTGCGTTAACATTGTAAATATTGAATGAACTGAAATTTATTTTGCATTTTAGTATCTTCAATGAAAATGCATTAGTCATTTTCTCTATGATATTGCAAAGAAATATGAATCTGAAAACGAGGCCAGGAAGTACTTTTACAGAAAGATATAGAGGATATTTGTTTGTTTGTGTGTAAGATGAAATTTTATTTCATCGAGTGGGCTTTAAAAACAGTATTCTCACGAGTGGCGTAGCCACGAGTGAGAATACTGTTTTTAAAGTTCACGAGATGAAATAAAATTACATCTTACACAACAAACAGACAAATTTTTTTTTTATTTTATGCTTAAAAACAAGTTAAAACGAAATTTCCATAATTTTAACGTTAATATTAAAATCTGTTTCCCCCAATGAGAGCCCCATTTAGACGGAATTTCTCATTTAAAACAAGAAGTCTTGAGCTGAAAAAAAAGTCCGCCAATCAAGGTTAAATGACGGTGATATTTATTCATTTTATCAAAAAATATGAATGATCGCTTGTTTTAATAATAAAAAGAAACAAATCTTGTAGGAGAAAAAGTCCAACCATCCATCCATATTTCTGTTACTTACTGCGAATTTATATTAGACCTGGCTTTGTAAAATGTAAGCGGCAGCCATTTTTTGAAGTTGTGTATTTCATGGGAGGAAAATAATTGTGTAAGATTCAGAAGGATATGTTTTGGATTTGTTAGTCATACACCTTTTTAAAAGAAAGAAAACTTATTTGAGGATTGTAACAGACAAAAAATAACTGTTGACAGAAGTGAAAACATTCAGAAAAGGAGTTAGGAAATTGGAAAACTTGGAAGCTTGCAAAGGAACGCTGGGTATTTTTACTTATTTTACGAGTGATGGCTGTCAATGCTTTTCAATTTTTCATAAAGCATACGGCAGTTATTGCTCGTAGGATACTTTAATATGCCCAAATGTCATCAAGAGCAGTTTTGCATGGGGAAGGAATGTATTTTTCAGACTGTAAAAACGAAACAAAAAAAAATTTAGAGACGAAATTTTGTGATTGGAATTTGAAGGAATAGAAGTAAATTTTCTCTCTTTACTACTTTTGACATTTAAGTTATTTATCTATTTCAGCTTTGCTATTTCTTTAAATAGCCTGACATTGTCAGAATTGTCAGTAAAAATAAAATTGAGGTACTACATGGGGAAAATCTTAAAAAAGTAGTTTCGTCATTGAAAAAAGTGAAATTATATTTTGATAATTTTCACTGTGAAATTATCAAATATAATTTTCACGGATAAATCAGTAATCCACTGAAAAGCATAAAATAAAATTAACTGTCATTTTATTTACACTAAGATTTTCTAATTTGAAAAGTAACATGATAGATATATTTCTGTCTTCCAAATATTTTTTTTTCAATTGACAACATTACGTCGTTTTCAAATTTTATATGGAATCGAAATTTCTGGCTGTATATTTTGGCGCCATTTGATATAAAACATGTCTCCGTTTCCTAATCGAGAAATAGCAAAGTTGTAGCAATTTATCCCATAAAATATCGTTAATATAACTTGTCATACCTCTAACAATTGAAGGGCACTGTCATATTTGTTATACATAATTAGTAGACATTTTTATGGCGATTAGTGTTTATATTTATCAATGAAGTCGTAAAGCCAGCTCAAAATTTTCATCGTACACTTTTTTTAATGTTTATGCTATGAAAAAAATCAAGGATAATACAGACTTTAAATCTTTAGTCGAATATAACATGCATTACATTTCACGATCAAATCGTTGAAAAAAAAATTGAAGTAAAATAGGTATATGAACAAACGCCAGTTTATAATTAGTTGGCTATTTAATTTAGGTTACACTTATAGGAAAATGTACATTAAAGAATAGTACTGTTATAAAATGTCGCAGCCAGTAGTTGTTCCACTCGCTGTGATAACTAGAGGGAAAAAATGGCTTTGTAATCCAGAGGCCGCTGGTTCTTCCTCGGGCGAAGAGAATTTTCTCTATGACAGTATTCCAAATGGAATACATATATCAAAAATATATTTCCAGTTCATAACCTCGGTAGAGTCCTTTTTAAATAGTAATAAATTAAAAAAAGAAAATAACAAATTGCTAGAAAAAAATATTAGGAAATCAAAATTCAAACAAATATAAAATTAGATAAATTCTTGACACATTTTTCAAATATTAATATTTGCACATTTTACGGGATTGTTACAGTTCTACATAAACTTTGAAGGAAAAAAACAACAATAAAGCGGAAAAAATATCAAGGTTTTCATATGCTATTTATTTTGATAAAAAACATGATAGTGTTACCTAAAGAGTGGATTTTATCAGCAATAATGTATTTTAGATCTTGATACGATATCACATAAAACTATTACTTAGCTTGTGAGTATTTTTACTTACCGAAATCGACTCCCGAAATCGTAGAAAAATTTCTCAAAATTGATTTTCTTGATTCGTTACTTATCTGGAGGCATACAGCTTTAATATCTAAATCAAAACAGTGGTTGCTGTATGTGCAAAACTTGCTTCTTAAAATTCTCAAAATATTAACTGTGGTTGATCTAAACATAAACAATTTAAGAGAATACAAGCCAGCTTTTATTGTGTTAAGCGCAGAATACGATTATATGTCATTTTAGCTTAATATAGTCGGAAGAAAAAGTTAACAATGCAAAGTTTATTTTATTATACTTTTATGATGTATCTTTTGCTATCTAGCACTTTTACACTTTTACGCGTTTTACGTAAAATTGACATCAACACGAACACAATAATTTGTGTATTAAATTGCACAAAGTATTTTTATATTAAAAATTTAGTTTTATGAATAGAACATTTTTTTTTAATTAATTAGAATTCATTTGGCAGGGTTTAAAATAAAATGCAAAAGAAATCGCCAATCAGCATCTGTTCAATGCACTTATATGTCTTTTTGTAGAAATGTAATCACGCAGTTTGCATTAATCATTTAATATTTGCATTATTTTTGTCTCTTCTGAGGGAGATCTCATCAAGCTAAGGGTGTGTACATTAATAGGTGCATTAATATAAAAATATGTGCGTAATATATTTTGTTAGTTTTTAAGTTGCATTAACACAGAACAAAAGAGGTCATATGGCGATTTTCAAACTTTCCCTATACCAGGTGCCCCTCTCTGCGTCATTTTAGGCACGGACTGGCAGATGAGTGGTACCACCGACGTTCTGTTATAAAGCTGAAAAGTCATGTGCCTGGCGGTATTCTAGCAGCGATAAGGGTTTGAAATCAACGCTTAACAACCCAGCCACTGATGTGCTAAATTAATATATACAGATATAGTAACTTTTGTAATTGAATATTATGAAATTTGCGAGAACACTCAACAATTAAGTCAGTCATATTATTTCTGTACCATTTTTGTGAAAACATTTGCAACTTGAATTCGATATAAGAAATAATGTATAAGGAAACATATGGTAAAAATATGCATCGATTTGCAGATTTCAAACATAATTACAAATGTATGCATGCAAACTGACATTCATATCTTCATATTACATTTTTATTATCACTTTGGTTCTATTTGAGGCAACATGGCTTTATCTCTTATTTAATTGGCATTTTACAACCTTGTTATCTTTCTAGTTGTGATGGCATTCTGAACGAACAGCAGAGATTGACGATGAATCTTTGCGGTAAATGATGGCATAGCAAGACTATTTATCAAAGAAAATGCCAGATAAACTTGTCACCTAATATGTTACATTTCAAATTAATTTTGTTACCAATATTTTACAATAACGATGTTACAATATTGATATTGTCTAGTTATTTCACATTGCCCAATATCTTACATGAATTGTCAGTTCATATAAACCTACAGTGAAGCATTGATAAAGCGAGACTGCTATTAGTTGTGTGATAGTTATGGACGACAAGATAAATGAACAATTAATTGATTAATTCATCGCTCCAAAACGGTACCATTACAGCTTGAAGATCTTATATTAGGCGCGCCGTGTAAAATAATCATACATATTTTAATAATGGTTAGATTATATTATAAGCAGGCGAATTCATATCATCAAAACAGAAATCATCTTATTTATGACAGCAGTGGAACGATCAAAGCATTCGGACACTGTTCATATTTATATGGATGCTAATTGGAGACTTTTTTCTCACCATAAAGAATTACATTTAAATATATCTAAATTATTGTGAAAAGCAAACAGTAAAATATTGCTTTGAAATGTGGCATTCTTTTAAAGGCAAACAGACATTTGAAGGCGCCACAAATAGAAAAAGTTTGTTCACAAACTGACACGTGATTTTAAAGCAAGGTCATATTTGATATTCACATTTCTTTTAAAAGTTTTATATGCTTTTTTATCAAGGGAATAATATAGCTGTCAATGGTTAAATTGTCTTCGTATTGCATGCCTTATGAAGGCTGCGTAATTTCTGAACACATTCGTGTTTTAATTTTGGAAGCACTTAGTCCAAAAATGTGTTTTTTAACGTTTTAAAACGGTACCTATCCCATTTTTATCTGCTATTCGCGTAACCTGTCAATTATCGATAAAGCTCTGCCTCCTGTTGAGGCATCAATGAGGGAAATCGGTAGTTCCATATATGCGTGAATTACCGGTCCATACTGGTCCATAATTTTATGAGTATCGTCTTTTATTTAGCCTTTTTTATAAAATAAGAAATTGTCGGCCAATGTACGTAACATAATGTATAAAACATAAATAATTAAGCATAGCGGCAAATCGCACGACCACGGGGTTGATTAAAAAAAGTTGCTAAAATATCAATAATGTGTGAAAATAATTTGTCCGTCCCGTTAATCTGATAGATATTACATTGTGTTTATTGACTTTTATACGGATTCAAGGGCTTGCTTTACATTCAATCTCGTTTTTTTAAAACTGTAAAACATGCACAAAAAAAAAAACAGACAACATAATTATGTGAACGCCTATAAGACTTGTGGTAAGGTGTCCCTGACAAATTTTTTAACCATTTTAGGTTGTCTAAGGATGATTATTTCTCCATGAATCAATAAAAAAAGATAATTAAATATATTATCAGTGAATGCTTTGAATAAATTGTTCGCCATTAAATTGAACCCAGTTCTAATAAACCTGAGACAAAGTAAGGATTTTATTGCTTATCCCAGTAGAAACTGAGATAAGTGTATTCATGATAATAGAAGTCAAGAAGGTCAGATCATAATGATCGAGTGATACTTTTTATTTTTATTAAAATATGTGAAGCATTCATATCAATTTGGAGGAAAAAATATACAATATCCCAATCTTATTTGTACATCTACCATGGACTTTAAAAGACCGTCAGAAGCTCATTTTTTATTAATATTTTAACGGAATTACATACACCAATACACAGAGTGACACTAGTATAATATAATAATAATGCTGATGATAATAAAAATAAACTTTAAAATTGAAACAATTAAATACCCCGCTAGCGTAGCGCAAATACGTTCCATTTCCCCCCACCGAGTGCCTCAAATTTTACAAAAAGTCACGTGACATGTGCGACCGATACCAGACGGACAGTAAATCACGTTAAGATTTGAAGAAATTTCTGTTGTGAACTGATATTAATCAGCAACTTTTTAATTGGTCGGAAGTCACTGGGTCATAAAATGTTGTTAGAGTATGTTACCGCAACGTGTGACCCTCTATGGTGCGATATTTGTGTATTATGCAATTATTTAGCTTGAAACGTAGGGGTCCGAAAGAGAACTGCCGATTTATGACACTTCATTTGATGCGGGTCGGACTAACTTTGAATCGGCATAACTTTTTTAATAATAGCAATTAACATGCGGTTTAAAGCACAATAAAGGGAATTCATTTACGGAGGGAACCGTGTCAGGGATTTTTGTTTGCTCAATCAGCGACATAATTATCTTTAATTACGTAATATGTATGGTGAAAAAAGTCGCATAAAACGTTTGACGTTACGAAATATTTTTTTGAGAGAAAATAGAAAAACTTTGAGACACAGTTCCCCAGATATTATAAATATGTTTATTTTCCGAAAGTTTGATGACAAAAAAAATAAAAAATGACTTTGATATGACGATTTAAAATTTTAGGATTTTTATTAAAAGTCAATCATTTACAAAGGCATTTTTCTCAAAAATGTTATTTTTTATGATAAACGACATTTAATGCACAAAGATTAAATAAATAACAATTATTACTAAAATAAGTTGGTTTAAATGACATTTATGTGAGTACCACGGAAAGTGTCTGTTGTCACCTTAATTAAAAAGATTATATACGGTAACCTAAGTAACAATCATTAACCATTTCTTAATTGTAGACTAACCAGTCGATAGAAACATAGCTCTACATCACTGACGGTAAAGTAATTTGTTATTTTATCCAAAGGTTTGGTGATTCTTCGGCGTCAATCCCGCTGTAAATTAATTTTAACTGTTTCATATGGCATATTAAATAAAATAATTGTGTCAGTATTTGGTGAATTTAATCTTGATAGAAATAATTTGGTTCGTCCACTTGATAATCTGCCCTGAAGTTAAAAGTGAATTAAAAACAAATAAAAGCAAATGTGGAAGTGACAGTCAATCAAAAAAGCCGTACTTGACATTTCCTATTTTATTTCTTTGTGTTTATATATAAAACACATATTCCCTACGATGACCTCAACAGTATCAAGTGCCCACTTAAAAGTACGCAAACTGAAGAAAGTACATTCAATTGCCAAAGACCAAAAGAACCCGTTTAATTTTTATCTGACTTCCTTGTCTTAAATTAAAATCTATTTCTAGAAAGAAAGATGCCCTTTTCTGATTAAGGCAATAAAGAATTCCTAGGAAGTGAAAGCTCATTCATTCTCTGACAATATTTCTGTGTTAATTTAATGAAAACTTAGTACCTCTTATAAATGAACTGACAAATAAGATAACAGTTGTTGATGGATCAATTTATTTTATTTCTATAAAGCATGTTTACTAATACTATTAGTTGTACGGAAGGAAATAAACTATCATAGTGAACAACAAATTCTCATTTGTTTAGGTGTATGTCTAAGGTAATAACTTTATCAAGTAGAAATAGTCTATTTTATAGAAGCAAGCTTTATTACTTCAATAAGTTACAAAGCTAGAAAACACATGTTTAATTAGTAACACAAACACTTTTACTTAGACTAAAAGCATGCAGTTAACGTGACTATTGTATATCAATACTTATCTTGTGGACAGAATCATTTACTAAGTGATGGAAAACATAAACATGGAAATTACATGTAAAAACAACCTCTTATAGCATTTGTACAAACTTCTGAACTGAAGACAAATAACATCATTAACTTGACATTTAGGTATCCTTTTCTCGATCATATATTCTCTAATTGTTCTACGATCCATGAAAATAAACTGTTGTTTCCTTATTTGAAAAAGATATGAAAACTGTGATGGTGCTAGACATATTGTAAATCTTAAGTGCATTAAACATACGAAATTAAACCGTGTAGTTTATGTTGTATATTTTTTCTTTCACACATAAGAGGTATTTCGACTTTGCAACAGTTAATGTCTTTAAAGACATTCAAATGTAAGCATTTAAGGATTGTTTAAGTTTTGGTACTTTTGTTATTTAGAAATTGTATGCTTCTCTTAAAGTAAAATACTTTTATCGTAGAAATTTTATGAAAAGAAGAAACTCGTACTGAATATGTTTAATTTGAACAAGATATTGTAGATAAATGTAAACGTTTCGAACGAACAAAATTGCTCAAGACCCTCTTAACGTTTAAATAAACGATCACGATCATTTTCATGAACGTGACTTCGGAATGAAATTAAATTAAAGGACAGGAAAAATACTTGTAACTGATTTACTCTGTAATGATCATGTAAACATCGGTTTCAACTGATATTCAATTAACAAAAAAAAAATATTTTGTGTAATGTTATACATCTGAAACCAATATTATTCTCAAATAATCAGTCGAAAATAGAATTGCTGTTCGACAAATCGGAAATTTCGGAAATCATTTTAAGCTATTGACAAAATTATCAAGCCTAGCACTATCAAGTATGGCGATGCTGTATGATAAATAATGCCAGTCATAAATAATGAAAATCAGATAATAAAAGCCAAGATTAAAGTCAAACTTTTATTGACTCTACATTCTTACATGTGTATGTTTGCCTTTTATAACCTTACGAATTGTATACTACAAAAATAAAACAAAAACACTCAAAAAAATAAGTTGAAAGTCGAATCTATGTATACGTTAAACTGTTGTCTTTGATTGTTTTGTTGTTGTTTTGATGTTGTTGTTGTTGTTGTTATGTTTATTTTGTTGTTTTTTTTGCTTTGAACAGCAATTTATGATTTGTTTGTCCTTATGGAATGTTTACGATTAAAACACAAAATTATCTATTCTCATTTGTTGACCTTGATAATATTTACATCTTATCACGTTAGACAATGACACGAGAAACATTAAAAATTATTAAAAGCAACATTTCCAAGACATTTCGTTTATTGACTAAATCAATATAAAACACATGTTAATTAATAGGAAATACACATTTTCTTTCACACAAAGCACGTAGTTAACGTGATTATTGCATATAAATACTTATCTAAGATTTGGGCAATAATTTACTTACTAATCAAAGACATAAACAAGGAAATTACACATAGATACAACCTCTTATAGCATGTGTACAAACTACTGAACAAAGGACAAATTACATCATTGCATCATACCTGGGCATTTAAGTATCCTTTTCTCGATCATCAACAAATGGTTAGTGTTTCATAAAATTGCGTCATTTGTGCCCTACGTGGTAACATTTCATGTTATCTAAGTTTTCGTAATTTTGTTATAAAAATAAAGTATGCTCCTCTTTATGTAAAATACTTTACTTGGAGAAAATTGATGATATCAAGGATATTCGTACTGATTATGTCCAATTTGAACCAGAGATTGAAGATAAATGTAAACATATAGAAGCAAACAAAACTAGCTTAAGACCCTCTTTAAGTTTAAATTAACGTTCATGATCATCTACATTTACGTGACGTCGAACTAAAATTAAACTAAAGGACAGTAACAATACTTCTTACTGATTGACTCTGTAATGATCATGTCAGCATCGGTTTCAACTGACATTCCATTAAACAAAAAATATTTTATCGTACGCAATGTAATGCAACTAAAAGAAAACGATACAATTCTCAAATAATCAGTCAAAAATTGAATTGCTGTTCGACAAATCTTAAAATATCGGAAGTCATAAATCAAATTTACATTCATGCATTTTGCAAAACAGGAAAGGCAACCATATCATTTCAAAATTGATGTCTAGACGGAACATGAATACGCATAAATATTGCATAATCCTATTGACAATTTGTTTGGTCAAAATATATATAAGCAAGTTCTAAATATAATCTTAATGTAAGTATTACTAAATAATAAACTGATTATATTTCTCAAAAAACAAACGGGCAATGATCATTGTTTATAAATACAGAAAACAATGATGTGCCTTTAACCAACAAAACTTTGTTCTTAATATACATGTATTAATTTTATAAAAAAAAAAAGAGTTGAAAGAAAAGTATATAATAAATAAAAAACTGTTTCTAAATTATGAAACAAGTTATGTTTGGTGTATTTTCACAACAAAAATAAACCAAACAAGAAAATAAAATCAGGAAAAATGTTCAGACTAGCCTGCTCACTGTATCTTTTAAAACCTTGTTTTCTGTAAAAAAATCTAATCTGTTTTTAATCCGGTTATCGATGTCGAGATAAAGCAAATAATACATTAGCCATGCTTGTCCTTATTTATCTTTCATATCTGCTGTAGCATAAAATTCAACTCAACAGATACTTCCCAGAAATGAAGTACTGTGGAATAAATGTGTACATAAAAGAGTTTTTATAGTAATCAGTTATGACATTACATGAGGACAAAATACACATACACACTAAGGACATATTTTAAAACGATTTGATTTATTTATGCGTATAACTTTAATTTAGTTATAGAAGCGCACTAACGTCATGTTTCATGCACTGTTTCATAATTTAGACACCTGCAATAAAATAACGTTAATTCGCTAACCGTCTCTTGCACGATGGGGGATCGTTCTAAGATTTAAACTGGTGAAAGCTTAACAGCAGGTTTATATACCAGCCCTGAATGCAGAGTCTTATACGATTATTTAGGGCTTGAATATACAGCTTTTCTCATTTAAGAGACAATGTTCACAAGTGTATAAAGTGTTTTTTGTAATCGAATTATTATTTGAATGTTACAAATCAAAGGATTTGACTTACTCAAAGGCTAATAACAACATTAACAGGATAATTATGTAATATCCTTTATTTTAGCAGACGAATTATATACAACCTGATGCTTTGATTATATTGGTATGTCAAACGACATTTCATCAATTAATAACACCAAAAAATCTAACAGAATTGTCTCTCAGAAAGGAAGAAAAATAAACAACTTTAGTTATTATTATTAATAATAATAATACTTAACACATATTTTAGCAAACCAGAGGACAACGGACACAAGATGTGTTGTTAGTACGTCTGTATTCCGTCCAACCTTCTTCTAAAACAATGGATCAGAATGATAGTGAATGCATAGAATGGCCCTCTTTTAAAGTTGTGCATTATTCACTTTGTCTATAACATTCCTAAAAATATGAATCTGAAAATGAGGCCCGGACACATTTCTTCATAAAGCTAATAAAATGGCATTTTTTCACTAATATTTTCTTATTTGAATAAATGTAAAATTGCTGATATATTTCTGTCTTCCAAATTTTGCAATTGACAACATTACTTCTTTTTCTAATCTTATATGATATTAAATTTTGTATATTTTGGCGCCATGCGATATAAAAAGTTGTCTCAGTTTTTTAATCTAAAAAAAGCTTGGATGGAGCAATCTTTCTCATTAAATATAGTTAATATAACATGTCATGTTTCTTACAATTGAAGGACATTGTAGAACTACACTTACTAGTATAAGTGTTCATATTTTTCAATGATGTAAAGTCAAAAAGCTTGCTCATAATTTTCTTCGTACATTTTCTATTATATTTATGTGCAGTAACTGATAAAAATCAAGGATATTCCAGATCTTTAGTCGAACATATTATGCAGTGCATTGTGTTTTCAAATTGTTGAGAAACATAAAAAAGTCTTTGAAATAAGGTTTATATATGAGCACACACTCGTATAATAAGTTGGATATCTTATTTAGGTTTCATTTATAATTTTTTAAATTAAAATGCAACTTACATTAGATTTTTACTCAACTAGGGAACACAATTGATTTGTTATCCAGAAACCACTGGCTCGATCCTTGGGCGACGCAAAATTTCTTACTAATAATTCAACTTTGACTCTGCTGGTAATTACTAAAAGTGTCTCATTCAGAAGTAAAGTAGAAGAAGTATGCGCTCGCTTACGGCGAAATTTGTGATAACTGCTCACTGATGCAGATAATCCATAAAAGATAAACCAGATTTATGCTGGATTTCATGAAAATATTGAAAATGGATTAAAAAAGTGATGTATCGTCCAGTAAACAAAAAATTGGTGATTTACATATTGCAAATGACACTTTACAAAAAAGTCAAAATATTCAGACAAAATCACAAACTATGTTAGTCACGTAATATAATATAATCATGTTGATTAATACTTAAAAATCATATTGCATGTAAATCATTACTAGTATTGTGAGTATTTTAACTTTCCGACAAATCTTTGTACATTTTAATAAAAATAAATTTTCTTGATTTGTTTTGGCCTTAGCTATAATGTCTTAATCATTGCAGTAATAAAATGTTTACTGCGGTATGTGCAAAACATTTCCCTTGATAATACTCAAATTATTACTGTGGTTGATCTAAATAAATGATGCAAAATAATGCAAGATAACTTTTTTTGGATTGCGTTAAACGCAGACAACGATTATTTATCATTTTAAGCTTAATATAGTCTGGAGAATAGCTAACAATGCATATTTTGTAAAATTATATTTTCATTATTTTCATGATGCAAATGTGGCTATTTATGTACTTAATGTTATTTACGGAAAGTTGACATCAACACAAATAGAATAATAAGTGTAATGAATAACACACAGTATTTTGAATATTAGTGTAATGAATAACACAGAGTATTTTTCAAATTAATTAAAATTCATTTGACAGGGTTAAGCAATACATGATGATGACAAAAATGCCAAAGAAAGCACCAATTAGCATCCGTTCAATTTATTTATAGGTCTTTATCACACAGTTTGCCTTTTTTCAATTATGTGTATTATTTTGTCACTTCTAAGGAATATCTCCTTTCAAGCGAAGCGTGCGTGCATTTTATAGGGTACAACATTATTAATGTACATCAATATAAAATAGTTTGTTTTCTACGTTGCACCAACACAGAACAGAAGTGGTCATATGACGATTTTCCAGTTTAACATGTGTTGGAAAACTTCAGGTACCCATCTGTGCGTTAATTCAGGCACGAACTGGCAGGTGAGTGGTACAACCTAGCTGTATAGCTTCCTTCCATAAAGGAAGTAATGCGGTGTTCTAGCCGCGATTACCACACGTGTGTTCAATTAATATATTCAGTACAGTAAATGATCAAATATTATGTAATTTGTGAGAACAATCAATATTTTAGTCACTCATACCATTCCTATAGCGTCATTTTTGTGAGAAAATAATCAAAGTGATCCATCAGAAGCATAAATCACAACAAAATTACAAGAGAACTGCACACTCGATGTGAGTCTGTACATGGGAGATAATGAATACGTGCAACATCCCTCATGCCCCCTAGCACTGGCTTGAGCGGTACTCAATTCTTAACACTTAATAGTGCTGACATCAATGACCCCGAATAGCCAGACAAAAATATAACAACACTGTGAAGTACGGGGCAACATCTTACAGCTGTCACACAACACTTGACACCTGCTGTTGTGAAGTATAAAGATCTAGAAACAAAGTTATCCCCTACAAGCATTAATCACAACAAATTACACGATTAACTCGGTTTGATTGAGTCTGTACACAGGGGAGAATGAATAAGTGCAACATAACTTATGCCCCCTAGCACTGGCTTGAGCGGCACTTTGCAACTTTGCAGCATTATTACACATTTATGCATGCAAACTGACATTCACATCTTCATAATACATCTTTATTATCAATTTGGTTATATTTGAGGAAACATGACTTTATCTCATATTTAACGGGCATTTTATAACTTTGATGTTTACCATCTTTCTAATAGTGATGGAATTCTGGACGTACAGCAGAGATTGACGATAAATCGTCGCGGTAAATGATGACATAGCAAGACTATTTATCAAGAATATGTCAGATATTCCTGTCGCCTAATATGTTACATTTTCAAATGCATTTAGTAACCAGTATCTTAGAATATTGTTGTTGTCTAGTTATTTTATATATCCCAATATCATATATGAGCTGCACATTCATATAAACATACAGTGAAGCATTTATAAAGAGAGACAGTACAGTTAAAGAGTTTTGTGATAGTTATGGACGCCGAGATAAACGTAAACTTACGCATAAAAGAAGACCCCGAAACCATAACAGCTTGTCGCGAGCATTTTATATAAAGCATCATATTTACATATATTTTGATTAATGAGATTTATGCAAAAAATAAGATTACTTTTAAATTTGGCATTCTTTTAATGGCAAACACATATTTGAAGTATCCATGAATATAAATTCTGCTCAATGACATAGTCGCATTTGATATTCACGTTTCTATTAAAAGTTTTTAAGGGAAATCAAACTGTGAAGGGTTTGATTGTCTCTGAATTGCATGCCGTATGAAGCCAACGCATAGTTTCTATTTGATCATGTGAATGTAACTCTGTTGCTATAGTAATAAGATATAACTAAGAAAAATAACCTTATTTAAAAGACAATCGATTATACCCTGACATGGGACTGCTCATTTTATTATAAATTTAAAATGGAACGAGACATTTGTTTTTGGCAGCAAATCTGTGATTAACAAGTTTGTCGAATTGAGAGGTACATGGTTATAATTTGTCAATTAATTGCTTTGTATCAAAAAGCCTCAGAAGTCAATCGAGTATCTGGATATAAACAAAATTAAATCTGATAATTTCCTTTCTTTATTTACCATGCACAAAATAAATATACAGGTTATGTTTTTAAAAGTTATCGTAAAGATATTATTACACAAAAAATTCTTACATATTTTCAATGTTGACACATTTGTAGATTATATTTGGTATACCATACTTGAAAGGCATTACCATTTCATAAATATAGCTGTACGAGTATAATAATATATAGTTACAAATAACAATAAAAACTACTCTATCCTGGTTATGTCATGTTCGGACACTCAAAGTTCTTACGAGTATTATAAGAATTAACTTCTGTGGGTGTTAACAATTATAGTTTAATAATTAATTGAAATTATTTGTAAAATAACATTGCTATGTTAACCTAGAAAGTGATTTAAACATTAAAAACTAGTTGGTCTTTACCTGTATTTAAAACGATTATAGTTGGTCACCTAAGTATCACTCATTAACAAATGTTCTTAACCAGTCGATAGAAAAAGGTCCACATCACTGGCGGTAAAATGAATAGTTATTCTATTCGAAAGCTTTCGCATACTCCAGCGTCAATTCGCATTATCTTAATTGAAGTTTGGCTCCTTAAAATCAATGACGTGACAGATCAGTTGATAACACTGGTAAACCAACCTGTTTGATCGATTTTTAAGAGTATTAAGTAAGAGGAAACAGTAGATCTTGCAATTGTTACGGACAGGACAAAACAAAATAAGTGATTCTTTTGCCCATTTGCCTTAAAACACCCGGCCGAAATAAACATTCGTGATAACATGCTGTAAAAAGTATTATCTAATAATGTTTTTATATTAGCGGAGGTGGATGGGCACTACAAGAAATGGCAGGATACAAACGTTAAAGCGTTCCTTCTCCTGTTTAGCACAATATGTTTATTCATTTCTATATGTGTTTCAGTGCAAATTAAATATAGTGTCGGTATTAATGGATTAATTTAATTTTATGCCTCCAATTAATTATCTCATATAAGGTAAAAAGTGAATTAAAAACAAATAAAAAAGTAAAATTGAAAGTGACAATCAATCAAATAAAGCTGTGCTTGACATTTCCTATTTTCGTCGTCTTTATTTATATAAAGCATGAATTAACTATGACGTCCTCAACAAGCCGAGTTTCCACTTAAACGTACACAAACTGAAGACAAAATATTAATTTTACAATTGACAAACACCAAAACAACCCGTTTTATTTCTAACCTACTTCTTCGTCTGAAATTAAAATTTATTTATAGAGAGATGTCCTTGTCTAATAAAGCCAATAAAGAATTCCTAGAAAGTGAAAGCTCATTCATTATCTGGCAATATTCGTGTGTTAATTTAATCAAAACTTAGCTCCTCTAATAAATGAACTGACAAATAACATAACAGTGGTTTATGACACAATTTTAGATTATTTCTAAATCGCATGTTTACTTATACTATTAGTTGTACAGAAGGAAATAAACGATCATGGTGAACAACAAATTATCATTTCTTTAGATATATGTCTTAGATAATACATTTATCAAGTATAAATAGTCTATTTTAGAGAAGCAAGCTTTATTAATTCAGAAATAATTAAATAATGAAGTAAATTGGGAAACATTAGAACAAAGACGTTATAAACATAGATTAACATTATTCTATAAAATCAAACAAGGCATTGCACCAGAATACTTGTCAGAACCAATACCGTATCAAACAAACACTCGTTACAATCTTAGAAATTCAAAAGACACTATTGGTAATTCAGCAAGAACATCTTTATAATTTAATTCTTTTTTCCCATTTCAATTCGTGAATGTAACAACTTGCCCCTTAACATAAGGAATTTACCAACCCTTTCAATATTTAAAAAAATATCTATCACGTGATAAGAAAACTACACCAAAATACTTTTATTTTAGTGATAGAAAATTTCAAATTCTTTCACACCAGGTTACGCACAAATGTAGCTCCCTCAATCATCATTTGTTTCTTAAAAATATATCACCATCGCCATTATGTGAGTGTGGTCAAAAGGAAACTAACTTTCATTACTTTTTTGAATGTAAAAAATAAATATTGGGAAATCTAAATAATTTCGATATGACCCTCAACACTCAACTTTTTGGCAACCCGGACATCTCAGATACTGATAATGCCAATATCTTTAAACATGTTCATACTTTTATCTCAGAATCAAAGCGATTTCTCTGAACTTAAAGTGAAACAGTAAAGCAATCTTTCTTTTCTCTTTCTTTCTTTTTTCTTCCTATTTTATTATTTGTTGTCCTTTCTTCTTTTTTCGTTATTATAATTTCTAATTCTTATCCCGATGATAACTTATAAATATAACGTTTACTTCGTCACAAATATTTACATTCCACTTTTTTGATAATTGTACAAAAAATTATAAAATCGACTCATTATAAAGTTACACTAAAAGGAGAAGAATTTTATAAGACTTAGTATTTCGTTCTCATCCTTTTCTTTGAATATATTACTATATAGTATATATTTGTCTTCTCATTGTATTGTATTATGTACATCATGAAAATATTCGGGAAATAAATATGTTTAAACTAATTCAGAAAGTCACAAAGCTAGTGTAAAATTTGGAGATGTTACATATTTTCAAACAATGGGAAGGATTCCTATGGTTTTGGTTTACTTCGAATGTCATTTGGCGACTTTCACGCTTTATTGGTGCAGTAAGAACTATGACAAAATGAATTATTTAAGCCTTGCATTTCCAAATGTGGCGATGATGTATGGTGAATAATGCCAATAATACTAGTAAATGATGGCAACTTGATAATGAAAGTAAGGATTCAAGGCTAACTTTTATTGACTTCATTCTTATCAAGTGGTCGTCTGCCTTTATTACATGTGTATTTATATGTGAAACATAGCAATTGATATTGAATCAAACAAATGTAAAATGTTAAATGTAAATATCTGAAACGTCGTATTGAGCTTTCGTTTTATCATTCAAACTTAAGAAATTGTTGTTTTTTATTTGATGTTTTCTATTTTTTAGACATCAGAATTGCAACACGAGTACATGATTGTTTGCCCTTATGGTTAAGGCAAAAGCATGTAATAATCCGCGTTCTGTTGGAAAATGTTTATATTTTCTCTCATAAGACAAAAACACGCGAAACACGCGTAGCAACATTTCCTAGACATTTTGCTTATTGACTAAATTAATAGAAAACACATAATGTCATGTTTAATTACTAGCACATACCTTTTACTTAGACTAAAATCACGTAGATAACGTGACTATTGCATATAAATACTTATCTATGTTGTGGGTAAGACAAATAACTTAGAAGTCGAAAACATAAACATGGAAATTGCCTATAAATGCAGCCTCTGACGACATTTGTAAACAAATCTGAACAAAGTACCAATTACGTCATTACCTTGACATTTAAGCATCCTTTATTAATCAAGTATTCTTTAATTTTCGGAACCTATGATGTCCCGGAAATGAGCTGTTGTTAGTAATATTGAACATCTTGAAGACGAGTTCAACAATACATTTTACTTAAACTAAACATGCCCTTATGTAACAATGAATTGTCTTGTATATTTTTTACCAAGGGCAATGTTTAGTCTTTTTTAATATTTTGTTCAATGTCAAGAATTCGGGTAAAAGGATGTGAGGATTGATTTTGTAAGTTTGTTATAAAGATCAAATATGCCCCTCCTTATGTAAAATACTTAAATCGCAAAAAAAAAATATGTATCGTTAAATATCTTAAATGTATTATTCAATGTGTTATATCTCTTTTAACAAAGTCACTTGATACTTTCACATCTGCTGTCGCGTAAAATACAACTCAACAGAAATAAGGGACTATTAAATAATTTCGTGCATAAAATATTTTAATAGTAATCTGTATGACTTTGAACAACCAAAACACATACACTAAGGACATCTATAGAAGTAACTGGATTTACTTATTTATGAGTTATATGCGCAACTCCAGTATTTAAGACATAATAAAATCATATAATTATATGTAACTATGTATTGGTATAAGTGTTTGAAAAAAAAACATACTTGTATTAAATGCATTAAAATAGGTTCTAACAATACTCGCATTTTCCCCTATTGAACATAGAAGAACCGCAAGTGTGTGTTATTATGCTATAAAATCACTGTTTGACGTTCTATATTAAGACATGTGACGTTATCATTATACACATGACGTGACCACTAAAAATGTGACGCGCTGACAATAAGTACGGAAACATTTCAGACACAATTTAGCTAATTATCATGTACGGTAGCATTATTTGTTGATGTCGTGTTAGAATCGAAATAATATATCCAAATTGATGATTTTATTGCCTGATAACATCACTGTCTGTCGTTCGGATGCGCCCTCGTGATATATTTCCCCGCATCTGAACTCCAAAAACTGATCTTATTATCCCCCGCCGATAAATCGGCGGATATTGTTTTGGCGTTGTCCGTCCGTCCGTCTTTCCGACCGTCCTGCCGTCCGTCCGTCCATCCGTCCGTCCGAATTTCGTTTCAGGACTAGTTCTCTACAACTTAATGTGGATGCTTTAGCTAAATAATCATTAATTTAAAAAAAAACTGACTGACTTATTGTTACCTGCTTGAGATTTTAGACCGGCTATAAGTAAACTCGTATCATCTGAATGGAAAGCAAATACGGACAATGCCGATTTTAATAAACTTCATGATATAAACCCATCTCTTGATGTGTCACCATCTCTATCTCTGTCAAACCGCCGTGATCAAACAGTTATTCTTCGATGCCAATTTTGACACACTATCATAACCCACTCTTATCTCCTTACAAATGACAATGCCCCTTTCTGTTGTAATGAAATTTTACTCTCTTGAATGTCATGATTTTTCACAGGCTCGTAATAGATTTTATTCTGTAAATTCACTCAAATAATTTTTAATACGATTCCATCAAAAAACTTAATTGATTATTTGAAAGAGATGAACTTGTATTATGGGATATAATTAGCTCATTTCTATTGTCATTTACAAAGTTTTAAATAACATTTAAAGCCTATTATAGCATTCGGAACGATATGGCCAATTATTTGTTGACGTGCCTTAAAATTCCAAACAAACAAACAAACAAACTCTGCAACTACTTGCTGGAATTCAACGAAACTTTTTGAGAATCTTCAATATTAAGAGGAGATGCGCATATCGTCGGTTTGTTCCGGTCCGACCCTTTAACTCAGAGTTATGGTCCTTGATAAGTTATGCAGTATGCATATAGAGTAAAATCGTGCCTGCGCTACTTCTCTGCAACTACTTGCTGGAATTCAACGAAACTTTATGGGAACCTTCAATATCAAGAGGAAATGCGCATATTGCCGCTTTGTTGCGACCAGACACTTAAACACAGAGTAATGGCCCTTGATTAGTTATGCAGTATGCATATAGAGTAAAAATCGTTTCTGCGCTACTTCTCTGTAACTACTGGCTGGAATTCAACGAAACTTTCTGGGAACCTTCAATATTAAGAGGAGATGCGCATATTGTCGCCTTGTTTGGGTCAGACATTTCAACTCAGAGTTATGGCCCTTGATTTGTTATGCAGTATGCATATAGAGTAAAAATCGTTTCTGCGCTACATCTCTGCAACTACTGGCTAAAATTCAATGAAACTTTATTGGAACCTTCAATGTCAAGAGAAGATGAACATACCATTGCCTTGTTTGGGTCAGACATTTTAACTCAGAGTTATGGCCATTGATAAGTTATAAAGTATACATCCAGAGCAATAATTGTTTCTGTGCTACTTCTCTGTAACTACTGGCTGGAATTCAAAGAAACTTTATGGGATACGAAGAGGAGATGTGCATAAAGTCGCACTGTTCCGGTCAGACACTATAACTCAAATTTATGGCCCTTGATTAGTTATGCACTATGCATATATCTCATATGAGTTATGGCTCTGTTATTGCCTTGAATATTTCTCAAGTTCAAAGAATATTTATTCCATGATAAGTATATAAATAAAGCCTTATGTCTTCAGTTGTAGTGTTAGTAATTACCAGTACTCGGCGGGGGATATAAATTCAACAAATTTGATTGTTTAGCAATAAAATCGCAGTTTGGGATATATTATTTCTTAAATAACATGTATATGAAATCGTAATATGGACAAAATAACAAAACATCACAACATTAAGTTATTAACCATTTTCATATCCGTTGTTCAAAAATAGAAGTAGTTTGATTGATGTTTGTTATTTATTAGTTTTTGTTTGAACTGCATTTAAATTTGTTTACAGCGAGAAGTATTTCAAGTGTTAATTAAGTGTATTCCTTTGACACTTTTGGAGAATTTGGACGTAACAAAACGTTAAAAAAAGAAACTTAGATTTTTTTTGCAAAATCTCAAAAATTTATGTGACGAAAATTGCCACATGCGATATTGTGACACCCAGTAATCACATTAAAACCAAGATGAAGTGAAAAGCTATGATAGACAGTAGACCTAAATACAAAAAAAAGGTTAACAAACGCAGATGACATCGAAAAGTTCATTCAAACAGCCCGTCTGTTTTTCTCGAAAACATGACCAAAAATGGTAATATGTAAATAAACATGAGAAGATCATAAAAGAGTTAAGATTCCTATGATGTACATTACCATTATCAGTGTCAGATCATATTTACTGCTTAAGATATTTATTCATTTAAAGACATTGTGTCATTGACCTCATGTGTAGTTTTTATAAAGAGATGTCTTAGCACTCATTTTCGAATTGATACTTTAAAAGCCTTTAACACGTTGTCCGCTGATGAGAAGATAAAAGAAATTTGTTTCAGTCTGCGCCTATCCAATCACAAACACTGTATTATGCTTTTCTTTGAAAGCAGCTATTAGTAATTCCATTCAGTACGTTGCTGAAAGAAACAGCAAAGAAATACCGATATTATGTGGTAATAAACATAATCTTTATTAAAGACAGATTGATAAATCAATTAGAATCATCTGATCTCTAAGAGGTGAAGTTTCAATTATGAATAAGTAAATACAGGATGGACGCTGACAAAATATCTGAAGCCTTGCAAATGGTGCAGGGCCATTTTTCTAATAACTGAAATTAAACTAGGGTTGTCCATGAGTCAAAAGATTTGCTCATTGATATGATAATCTGCAGATAAACTATGCTCATTCCTGAGTAAAATATTGGAAATAAAGAATGTTTATAAATCTATAAGATTCTGACTTAATATATCTTATTTGGGTGAAAAACGGATAAACTATGAATTGGAAGTCGCGTTCTCCAGTACAGGACAAGAAAAATTATTATGTACTTTAAACAAAACTGCCAATTTTAATGACACTGTATATTCATAATGTTAACACCTATAGTGTTTAGAGTTATAAGCATAACATATCCAATTTGTGTGAAGTCAAAACATGTTTATTTCATGTTAACAAAGAGACTGAGTGAAATTATCCATGACATTTTCTGATATCAAATGTGAACATATCTTTAGATAAAATTTTAAGAAATATCATAAACAATTTGCTTACTTTTCTGTAACTATATTGCAATGTAATAGTATTTAAATGAACAGTGCACGTTCATAATTTTCAAAATTGAAATGCTATTTGTCGATTCTCACCACCTGAATAGAAATTGTGATTATGTTATTTTCCTCTTATTATTACTTAAGGATCAATTTATACTCTGCAAAATAAAATACGTATACTTCTATAAAAATTGTTTTGTTTGTATGACCTAACATGTATTACTTTCATGGTAACTAACGGTTTTATAAATACATGTTTTTATCATTATAACCTTTGACAACATAAGGGCAAGAACGTCATATTTCAGAGATATTTGTCCGATTTAGACTCCTATGTAGAACCGTTAATTTACGTAATATATGACCTTTCAATAGCACCAATAAGGTAAAAGACATACATCGATATTTCACCAAAGCGACAGACCTTTCTGGTTTATTGTTATCTTCTTATTGTTCATATAACATCGTGTATTGTGTTGAAAATAATTTCGTTTGATTTTTTTTGTGTTTCCTTACTTACATTTAAAATTAAAAAAAAAATCTGATATTTCCTTTTTTAGAAATATAACTGTATTGCTTATTACAATTGTGCCATTTTGGAAAAATATTTATTTTTTCGATTTAATTTTGTATAATGCAAAGAAATGCAAAGAAGTTATGAACGAGAAATTAAGACAAAATACCTTTTTTATTTTTTAATTATTATGCAAATATAGGATAAATTTAACAAAATTGAACGATGTAACACATTTAATGTAGAAAACGGGTACTCATTGTTAGCAACATCAAAGAAATTGCAATTTATATTTTTATTCGCTTCACTGATGGACACGCTTAAGTTTTAAACTTCAAAAGAGTCATATTCAGACGTATATACAGCTGTATGATTTTATATTGTTTTCTTTTCAATTATAAATCACGAACATAAATAATTGTAATAATAAGCTATAAACTGTTCATTTTTTTGCAGATTTTCTATTTTTACATACTTATTGACGAATTATTGCTAGGAGGGAAGATGTTTTTTGTTGATATATCCATTTTAATTTAATCAACCGTATACTCCCGGTGTCTGAATATTCATTTCAAAGTTTATTTTAAATACATTTAGAAAAAAATATCAATTTATTTTCTTTATGTCATTTATAATATCACGGTTGTCGAATAAGTGATACAATTTGTACTGAAGTGTGAACAAAAAGAAATTGACCCGCCTGTTACTGAGCGTTCTTATGCACAATATTTCATTTTCAAGTAGACCTTATGTCCATATCACTGGAAGTGTCTTTTATGAATCTGTAACAATTTAATCGTGGTTAATTGATAAACGCGTCGGACAAGTTATCTTAGAATTGCTGACCGCATGGCTTCAAACTATGTCAAGGACAAGCCGTTGTTTCTTTAAGCAAGAAACTTTACTTTCATTACTAAGTACTGGTTGGATCCAAGAAGGGACTCGAGATTGTTTCAATAAGCTTTTAGATTCCGACACAATCGAACTAAAATGAATTTGAATAAACTTACAATTAAATCATATTTTGGTGTTTAGGTCGATAAGTGAAGTACCAATGCTGCTTACAATAAAGTATGAAAGAGAGAAATATGTATGAAGCTATTATTTCAGATAAGCTCCTGTAGATATAATTTAGCACACGTTTTAGCTTATTTTATTTGTAGTACATACAAATGTATCACAATTTAAAGAATTGATATAACTGTTGGCATATAAGCCATAAATAGAAAAACACACTATTTCCGGTGTCATTTGATTACATCACATCTATTGCTGAACTAATGTAACAACAAATACTATTGACAGTTGCTCAGGAAAAACATTTGTAATAATAGGCGTAACTTCTTAATATTTCGTGATTGGCTGAAAGTTAAATCTCCCTTATGTCTAAGCACTTCACAGTTGCCCATTTAATCTTTACAATTAGAATGTCTCAATATAAGCTTCTTTCGTCCAGAAATAAGACTTAACTTTCAAAACTGGGCAAATTGTTTAAGACGTATCTGATAAACTATTCAAGGTAACGCATTGTCAAGCACAACGTTTTGTAAAAAATGTTACATTTGTTTTTGAAATATTTAATTCTATCAACGATTTAACTGTTCAGTCAAAATTTGTTACAGTAATTACATATACGTAGAAACATCATCATGAAAATTCATTGTTCATGATTAATAAAAATGGTTCTAAAATTTTTATCACAGTAATAACATTTTAAGACACATATGCATGTTTTTATTATTTACCATGGTAATATATATTGCTGGCGGCCAGTATAATAAAGTCCGAATGAGATTTGTATTGCCCTAAGAATAAAAAAGCATAAAAAACAAATACAAACTGTTAGGTATTAAACCACCCTACAGGGTAGATTAATGAAATAAACTTAATCACTTAATATACATGCAGTAATTGCAGCAAGACATCTCAAAGAGTTTTACCAAGGTGCATATCAATATCGGTACCCTCTTTGCGAAATCAGCTTAAACAGTACTCTCTTTGAACATGCTCAGGTCATTCTCTGCTAAAAACAATCCAGCGATGGATAACAAAACAGTAAAATTTGATTATAATAAGGAGAGGAGATGTGACACGTAGAATAGATGTATACCACGGAACATTAGAGTGTTTTATTTATGTGCTGATTTTTTATGTGCCATGAACATATCATCTTCGGACAAATGGCAGTATATTGTCAAAAATAAATGTAAAATTCATAAAAACACCAAACTTTCATTTTTGCTGCGGCACAGGCTACCTATCTTCATTTCAATTCTTATATCACAGGTGCCCATGCATTCTTGAACACATAGGTACCTTCAAAGCACGACACATGCTTTTATTCGCGTTAGTGGTTAAGTGTGTATGTAATACTTCTTACTTTTATTTAAATATTAACCGATATGGATATGCACCGAGTATACATTCACACTGTCTGCAAAGCAGTTTCAGTAACAGCATTTCAAATTCTTCCTTTTATAGTCTGTGGGAGTTTCAAAGACATCTGTATTTGTATCAACTGAAACATTAAACATCGGGATTCATTTTAATGATATCAATTGGAAATCAAATGACCAGAAATAAATCGTTCATTCTTCATTTAAGAGCATGGAAATTGATAATTATATATGCTTATTTAGATAACAAAAGATTATTGTAAACTATGATACAGCACATTTAAGACAGATGGATTTTTTTTTCATTGACATATGCAGGTTATTATATTAACAGAAATCATTTATTTTTTTAATCATTATTATATTCTTTTCTTTTTAATTTTGAATACTTTAAGTTATCGACATTACTATTAATCTTCCAATTTGAAGCAATTATAAGATAAGTATGAACCTTTACATTTTTAGGTAATATGGTATTAAAACATGTCAGTATTATAATCAGAAAAAGGCACACAAGTAGATATAACTTACTTAACTTGGCTACAATATAATTAAAGTGGCCTTACAAATAAGGGACTTACTAAATCCTCAGACCTATATGTGGCACTTAGTTTCAGAACAATGAACATAACATGTCGTAAACACTCGGAGTAATTTAAATTTATCCCTGTGAAGTGCTGTTCAAATTAGACATAAAAGTGAACTAAAAGTAGGTGCGGACCTTAAATCTAATTCTTGTTTAAACTAGTTTTGTCTTAACAGACAGTCTTATACTTGTCGGTTATAAAAGCTCCTAGAGCTTATGTTGTACTGTTGAAAACTTGCTGGCTTGAAATAAAAACTTATCTTATCTTACTTATATAACAAACAGTTATTTCTAGCACATTAGACCTGACTTTATCAATTAATCAAAGCACGGAGAAATGTTATGATTATGAAGTGCCGATTAACTATTTGGTACCTTGTTTATAGGATGTTAGATTATTATGGAAAAGATCACAATGATATTATTAAATGAAATCATAAGTAATATCAATTATCGTCACATTCTGATTTTCAACACAGTTATCAATAACGTTATTATATTAATTATGAACATGCATTTATTTTAATGACGATAATAATGTTCATAATATACAGCATGGACAAAACAAATTTTATCGAATTTAATATTAACCTCTATTGAACGGAATATACTAAATGTTTATATCTGGCGAACGTTTACAAAATGCAGTAAAATATTTATTTAGATAGTTATATTGACTGTCATATTGTGTTACTTATTTATTAAGTCAAATACTCAATAATTTAGCGTTTGATTTACAACGATGGTCGCATATGTATACCGATTGCAGTATTAAAAGTATATTGTATGAACATGTAATATTCAAAAAAAAAATATTGATATTTCAAATATATATATATGAAATTTTGGGTATTGTTTCCTTTTTTGTAACTAAGTATATTTTTTGTAACTCACCAGTATATTATGAGCTTTAAGTTACTTGTTTTGCCTAGTGAACTTCTTATGAATTAATACAGAGCAAAGGTACAAATTCGTATCTGCGATGGTTTGCAAAAAATACTAACATTACAAAGCATCATACAATTCTTTTCTTTTGTAAAGTAAACATAATTATGTATGACAAGATATGGAATTTGCATGGTGGAATGTGACAAAATGACAATGAAAATTACGTAATTGTATTTCCGTTATTGTAAAATGTACGAATATATGCTCAATTATACATGTATGTTATCCGATATTTATTTAATTAAATATCTTACCTTTTACATAATTTAACGGCACATGCTGCCGACAAAAAATGACATTATAAATCTATCAATTTGAAAGGTTTTTTCTACATAATCAACTAATTAACTGTGACTATGTATTTCTTCACAGTTATTGTCAAATCGATCGATGAAAAGAAACATAGACTTTTTCTAAAGTCAATACATATTTAAAACTGTGTTTTTGTGTGTGTGTGTGGGGGTATCTGATTTTGTTGTTGTGATTTTATATATTTAAAAAAAACACGAAAGGTTGCGTGACAGGGTTAAATCATAGTTTTAATGTCAAAAATCAAAGTATCTTAATATTCTAACAGACACGTCACCGTAATAAATTAAATGAAAGTTAACTTAATCATTGCTACGCAAAATATATTTTAAATGGTCTGGTTAATTGGAAAATTTTAAAATTTAAAATGCTCACATCTGAAATCATGCTTTCAGAAAATTAAATAGGTATCCACCAATTATCGGGTGATCGATGTTTTAACAATAAAGTGTAACCAATGAATATGTTTGTCACAAAGAAAATGGCACAAAACTCAAAGTCAGATCGAATCATCATCTTACATTTGCTGTAAGCATAAATTAGAGAGAAATACATTGCATTACAGTTTTCATATTTATGTTTCTTTCTCGGATGCATAAATCGCAACAAAATTGCAGACACATATTGATTGAGCCTGTACATGAGGGATAACGAGAAAGTGCAACATCCCTCAAGCACCTTAGCACCGGCTTGAGTGGTTCTTAATTTGGAACAGTTAAAAGTGTCGACAAAACCGAATTATATTACCGTCAACTAACTGAATAAATGTCAGACTGAGATGAAAACGTATTTACCTGTAATACTGATGTTATCTAGGAGATTTTCTAGTTAACTTGGTAAATCTTTTTTTCAACTAATTAGAGAAGTGTTCATGTCCATTAACATAATGTCTTAGCATATTGCTGCAACGGATGTCGCGCATGTTTTTGTATCACGTGATATAATGTGAGGAGTCATTCTTATCAACAAAAGGATAGGGAAAAGTTTTGTTAGTCAATTATGAAAAATATAATTCAGTTTCTCTTGTAACAAAAGAAATTAATGATATTGTTCTTCATTAAACATAGTGATAAAACAAAGCTACATACTTTTAACGATCTAAAGCTATTTACTAGATTATTTTCCTGCATGTGTGAAATGCCATTTTACACCTAATTGTCATTAAAAACAATGTATTGCTACAGAAAACACGTTATGAGTTTCTTTAAAACACCATTTGACTATTATCAAACATCATTGTTCTATCCTATTAAAATTGGTCGTAATTTAGGTGATCAAACAGTTCTTCTTCGATGCCGAATTGGACACACTAAAATTACCCACTCTTATCTCCTTACAAATGACAATGCCCCTTTATGTGTAGGTTGTAATGCAAATTTTACTGTCAAGCATTTTCTTCTTGAATGTCATAATTTTTCACAGGCCCGTAATAGATTTTATTCTTTAAATTCACTCAAAGAACTTTTTAATACAATTCCATCAAAAAATATAATTGATTGTTTGAAAGAAATAAACTTGTATTCTAGGATCTAATTGGTTCATTTCTATTGTCATTCACAAAGTTTTACATAACATTTTAAGCCTTTAATAGCATTCGGCACGATATGGCCAGTTATGTGTGACGTGCCGTAAAAATCCAAACAAAGAAACAAAAGGAGAGACAAAAAGGATAAATTTAAAATAACAAATTGTATAAGGTCATTTTAAAATATCTTGACATTGATGTTGACTTTTCATTAAGTATGCATCAAAATATTAAAGGTACATAGACGTATGAAAAACAAATGCCGAGTCTTGTCTTCGTCAAGATACAGTTTGGTTTTGGAACAGTTTTTGACTACCGTTACACTGCATTATTAAGTTTATATTGTTAACGTCCCCTGTTATATTTCTTTAATTTCTTAAATTTAATTTCAAATAGAAAACGAGTTTTGTTGACAAAAACAATTTTTATTACGACTGGTTAATCACAGAACAAATTAAATGGAACAATAATTGTAACAAGATAATATTAACCAAACACGATTCAATTTTTTTCCCGAGATATTTGAGATATACAAGATAAGATTAGCGTCGTGCATCTTTGGAACTTTTAAAAGATAAATTGATTTTATTTTTCTATGGGACTGATTGCTTATTCGATTGGTTACGGTGCCAATTTCCTATCATTTAACATTTAACGGACTGGGCACATCTCCCAATCGGGCTAAATTAGCTCAATCGGGGTAATTTAGCCCGATTGAGCTAATATCCAATGAAGAAAATGATAAAATGTGTCGGAAATTTATGGAAGCGTATAAAATCGAGTACTCTCCCTTGTCTCGATGTGATCCAGTTTCTACAATAACACATCTGATACATTAAAATATGCTGTGCTCGCTTGCTCTTATTGCGCAATTTGGTGTAAAAAATACCGAATTTTGAAAATTGGATCAACATATACCCAAATCTGTTATATTAACTCCAAAACTGTACAAATTCTTCGCCAATTCAACGTAGCTTTCACATCGACGCCATCTTGGAAAGATTGATTAAAATCTGTCATGCACGAAACTCTTTTATCTATTGTTTTTCATTAATTGATATAGGGTGTGTGCATATTTTAGATACATCATAATTATTTTTATACATGTAAAATGAATTAAAAATAATAATATCTATATATATGTTTATAAAATATACCACGTGACTTTTTTGCACGAGATTTTCGGTTTGAGGTCATATTGAGTTCGTATGCAGTGAAGACTTGAGATGTCGGTAAGTACATATGAACACGTGTATATTGATGATTATTCGTATTCATTCTCAGTCTGAACTTTCTGCAGATTCTGAAATGATATATTTGTAAAGCATCAATAATAATTGAATAATTTTAGTTTTTTAGTAATTGTAAATTTACTTCAATATTATAATTTATATACTGCTATCATATGTTTGAACTTAAACTTTGTTTTCCCAGGGAAAAATATCAAAGGGTAACAACCCCGGAAAAAATGTCAAAAATCAGCCATGTAGGGCAAAGGTTCATCACAGTGGTCCAATTGATACTACATACATCAAAGACAGTGTCGCCCGGTCGAAGGCAGTGTCTAAAAGAAGACCGACTATAATAAAGAAACTTAGATTCATTTGATTTATCTATATTACCTTCTTCGCATGCATTGTTTTCTGATAAACAATCATCAAGTGCCGATACCAGTTCTTTGTAAAACTCAATCATTTAATCTTTTCGGAAAACTATAAAATAAAAAAAAATAAATTAAACGGTATATTGTTATTATATTGCTTATCTTAGATGAAAGAGATGTACAGTGCGACAGGAACGAAGTGGGGGCCAGTTGGGAAACAGAAAGCGGACAAAAGGGGACATTTACAACAGAATAATGAAATAATGGTTTGTGAACAGTTTTTATATTAATTTAGGCAATTGTCAACTAATTGCTTAACACGCAAAAACGCCTTTAAAAATAGACTACTTTTTATCTACCTTTATTCAGTTAAAATGATTAAAATGATGTATTTTTTTAATTATCATATTTTGATAGACAAAGAAGGTAGCCCTGGGACAAGTTCTACCAACATGATTAACCTAGAAAGAACAGTGGATGTCACTTACCCTGCAACGGCTAAAGATGATGAGAAGGAAGAAAGGCAGCAGCCAAGGAGAAAGAAGGCGAAAATATCCAACTGTAAGATTTGTGTAAAAGAGCATGTGGGAAAAAGTAAAAAGGGAAAGGAAAGAAAATTGTGTAACTGGCTTAAATGTGAAGTATTAGAATGTACTTATTGGGTACATGCACTGTGTGTAGGTTTCGTATATAGTAAAGATGTGAAAAATGTGCAATATTATTGTCCGAACCACATTAAAAGATTCATTTGACAGATTGTCCTTTTATTTCATTTTTTATGTACAATTTTGGCGTTTGGACTTTCTTTATGATTTTTTAAAATTTATATGTTAGTGTTTATCTTTCAATTTTTGCCATCTTTCCTCATATGCCAATGCTTCATTAACATTTCCAGTGTCTTTAATTTCCGATATTGTACATTCAATTAATATCGCTATCTGTTCTTTGGTTTTCCTTGAAATGTCATTAAATTTGGCCTGATTTTGCACAGTTATAAAAACTGGTTCCATTGAATAATTTCTCTTTGGAATAGCACCACTTGAAGCATTTTCAAGATATTTATCCATATTTCTTTGACATTTATTTAAAATTTAAAAGTCCTTTGTCAAGTTCATCCCCAGATAACGACACATGTTTACTGAAATAATTCATAATTTATTTGTGATGATAAATTGTATTTATAATCTGGGCAGCATTTATCAATACATTTATTTGTTTATCAATATATACTATTTGGTATGGTATTATCAAATGTGTACAGATTTTGAACATATTTGAAAATTGAACATACAATTAAAATAAATAAACTTTAGATAGAAAAATGGCACCCATACTTAAATTTGTAGTCATTGATTGAAAAATAATCACGTCTTCTCAAATAAGTTCTCCACTCTAAAATTTCAGATCTGATGTCCCTTTGATACAAGTTGTCACGACTGTTTTCTCTGATGTTAAGTGCTTGATATGAAGTTTGTTTTATCTACATAATAAATATAAATATGTTTCAAATGGGGACATGACAATTTAAATATAGTACTAATAGTAAGTGCGTGCGTGTGTGCGTGCGTGTGTGCGTGCGTGCGTGTGTGAGAGTAAGTGATTGTGTGAAAACGACACGTCATGCATAATCATAATCCAAGATAGATAAATTACAAACATAACTTTAGCCAATTTTATCCACCCATTCGTCAGTTACAGGGACATGTTCTCTCATCCTTTCATTTTTCCTTCCTCTTATTTCCTTCTATACTTTCCTTTCACCTTTCTTATCTCATTAAATGTTTCACTTTTTGTCAAAGAATTCGGTATTGCTTCTAAAAACGGCATTTATGTAAACATTACTATGTCCATGATGGTTATATTTCTCTATCTGTCATTTATTTCATCAATAACATAAATATGATAAACTAAACACACTCACCATCATGGGCTCGTACAAATATTTCGGGTTTTTTTCCACTTTTCACACATATTATCTTTCTGTTGGGCGTAAGTACTCTGTCACACTCGATCATTTGCTCTTTATACATTGAGATCATGAGATCCTCAAATATTAAGGTCAAAATACACCTGCCTCTAAAGAAATTTACTTTCAACCACTCACGCGTATATGATAATAAATGCTTTACATACAATGCATTGATATTTATTTCTCTTATGACTCTTTGTACATGGCTCGCCATTCTTTTGTTACAATCTGGAGATATCCATGAAAACCCTGGCCCTGTTTCCACAAGTTCTACTGAATCAGACTTTCTTTCGAGTTTCAGATATCATCTTTCCTTAGTCCATTTAAATGTTCAAAGTGTACGAAATAAACTTGACCTGCTCTTTACTGAACTCAAAGAGTTTGACATACTCGCTTTCTCGGATGAATGGCTTAACGACTCGGTATCGTCTGAGGACCTCTTGCTTTTGTCATTTTATAAACCCGAAAGGAAAGATCGTACATTTGATTCTCATGGTGGAGTTATGTTATATGTAAAAGCAACTTGCATTATAAAAGGAGATATGATTTAGAACTAAACCGTGTAGAAAATATTTGGATAGAGCTCAGACTCGAAAATAACAAACGTGTCCTGATCGGTCTTTTGTATCGCGCTCCTAACTCCAACACACTTTACAATAATGATATTGAACACTCTATCTCATTAGCTGTTGACACGGATATTAATGATATCATGGTTACAGGCGATTTTAACTATGACGCATTTAATACTAACACAAATAGAAAAATTCTTTCAATTTGTCAACAATTCAATATGGAACAAATAATTGAAGAATCAACTCACTTCACAGAATCGAGTCAGTCATTGATCGATCTCATTTTTGTTTCAAATAAAAATACTATTATCAAATCTGGAATAGGCGAACACATCCTTGACCAAGAACATCGTTACCATGTTCCAGTTTTTTGTTTTTTTAAATTCCGTAAACCAAAACAACAATGCTTTCAACGCACTATATGGGAATACAATCGTGGTGATTACGTCAAGCTTCGAAATGATTTTAACAGTTTCCAATGGGAAGAATGTTTCGATTTCAATATCAGTAAATACGCAGACAACGTTTCAAACCAAATTAAAAATATTAAATATAATATACCAAATAAGGATATATATGTAAGACCTCTAGATGCCCCATGGTTAACAAATACTATCAGGTCAAATATTCGTAGACGTAAACGATCGTACAGAAAAGCCAAATTAACTCAATCCAATATGAACTGGGTGAAATTTATACAATTTAGAAATCAAATAGTATCTCAGATTAAAGAGGCGAAAGCTATTTATTACTCTAAATTATCGGACAAACTAAAACAGGAATCGTTATCTTCAAAAGACTGGTGAAAAATATTAAAATCTTTTATCTCACCTACACAGACAACTTCAATTCCCCCATTACAAAATCAAAACACCCAGGAAATTGTATTCTCTGAAGACCAAAAGGCAAACCTATTGAACGAGTTTTTCTTAAATCAAACCTATATTGATAATTCTGACTCAAATGTTCCTGACTTAGGTCCACAAACAACGTCCACTGTTATTAACGATCTTTTACTAACTGCATCTGAAACTGAAGATATTCTTAAATCTCTTAAAGTCGACAAAGCATCTGGACCAGATGGTATTAGTAATAAAATTTTGCGTGAAGCCGCAAAAGAACTCTCTATTCCTTTAACTAATCTGTTTAATCAGTCTCTATCTTGCTGTAAAGTACCAGCCTCTTGGAAGGAAGCCCATGTTACTGCTATCTTTAAAAAAGGTGATGCATCTCTGCCTTCTAATTATAGACCAATTTCACTGCTCAACACTATGGAAAAAGTTTTTGAACGACTGATCTTTAAGCATTTATTTAATCATTTGAACGCGAATAGAATTCTTACGCCTGTGCAATCTGGGTTTATACCCGGGGATTCAACTGTAAATCAACTTGTTTATATTTATGACATACTTTGCAAAGCACTTGATGACGGTCTCGAAGCTCGAGTTATATTCTTCGACTTAAGCAAGGCATTCGATAAAGTCTGGCACAAAGGCATTCTCTGTAAATTAAAATATTATGGTGTATCTGGAAACATATTTGATTGGTTTCAGGATTATTTAAGCTGCAGACGTCAGTGTGTTGTTCTAAGAAATACCAAATCTTCTTGGGGTGTTATCTCAGCTGGTGTTCCACAAGGTTCGATCCTTGGTCCTTTACTTTTTCTCATCTACATAAAGAAATAGTCCAAGATCTTCAATCCAATGTTAATCTTTTTGCTGATGATACCAGTCTCTATCTTGATATTGAAAACCCAAAAACTGCAGCACAACAATTACAATCAGATATTGAAATAATAGCTGCATGGGCAGAAAAATGGCTTGTCACTTTCAATCCGTCTAAATCAGAATCCCTTATTGTCTCTAGAAAAAGAAATTCATATCACCAACCACTTCAAATGCTTAATCAAACTATACCTGAAGTAAAAGATCATAAACACTTAGGATTATTTTTGTCTCACAATTGCCTGTGGCATTCACATATAGAATATATTAATGAAAAAGCATGAAAACGGGTGAACATAATGAGAAAACTAAAATTCATGCTAGATCGTAAATCTCTTCAAATTATTTATATATCGTTTATCCGACCAATCCTTGAATATGCGGATGTGGTATGGGGAAACGCATTTCAGTATGAACTTGACCTCTTAGATAAAATACAAAATGAATGTGCTAGAATAGTGTCTGGTGCAACAAGACTAGTTTCAATTGAAAACTTAAATAATGAAGTAAATTGGGAAACATTAGAACAAAGACGTTATAAACATAGATTAACATTATTCTATAAAATCAAACATGGCATTGCACCAGAATACTTGACAGAACCAATACCGTATCAAACAAACACTCGTTATAACCTTAGAAATTCAAACGACACTATTGGTATTTCAGCAAGGACATATTTATACTTTAGTTCTTTTTTCCCATCTTCAATTCGTGAATGGAACAACTTGCCCCTTACCATAAGGAATCTACCAACCCTTTCAATGTTTAAAAATAATCAATCACGTGATAAGAAAACTACACCAAAATACTTTTATTTTGGTGATAGAAAACTTCAAATTCTTCACACCAGGTTACGCACAAAATGTAGCTCCCTAAATTATCATTTGTTTCTTAAAAATATATCACCATCGCCATTATGTGAGTGTGGTCAACTGGAAACTAACTTTCATTACTTCTTTGAATGCAATCGCTTTCGTACATGTAGAGAAAAAATATTGGGAAATCTAAATAATTTCGATATTACCCTCAACAACCTACTTTTTGGCAACCCTTACATCTCAGATACTGATAATGCCAATATCTTTAAACATTTTCATACTTTTATCTCAAAATCAAAGCGACTTCTCTGAACTTTAAGTGAAACAGTGAAGCAATCTTTCTTTTCTCTTTCTTTTTTCTTCCTATTGTATTATTTGTTTTCCTTTCTTCTTTTTTCGTTATTATAATTTCTAATTCTTATCCCGATGATTACTTATAAATATAACGTTTACTTCGTCACAAATATTTACATTCCACTTTTTTGATAATTGTACAAAATATTATAAAATCGACTCATTATAAAGTTACACTAAAAGGAGAAGAATTTTATAAGACTTAGTCTTTCGTTCTCATCCTTTTCTTTGAATATATTATATATTTGTATTCTGATTGTATTGTATTATGTATATCATGTAAATATTCGGGAAATAAATATGTTTAAACTAAATATAGTACTAATTCAAAAATGACTAGCAATGCATTGTTATGATTGTTTAAAGAACTCATTTTTTAAATATATGTATTATAATGATGCGTTAGTTAATAATATTTTCATGAAAAATATTTCAATAATACTGTTTCACCGTTAAGTAACTTTTCATTTGCAAATTATATGGAACATCATAACATTATAACATAATTTTATGAACAACTTACCTTGTCTAGTGTATTCATATTTCTACACACTTTTAGCCAATGTTTGTCTGTTGGAATACCCGGAAGAAGCCATCTTTTAGTTTTACCGTTGATATTTTCTAATACGAAATCACCTCCTTCACCTTTGTTGTCGTTTCCACTTACTGTAAAACTTTCATTTTCTTGTATTTATTGAGAAATTTCTTTTGGGGCTAAAGCACGGACTTTAATATCTCTGTACATTAATTCTTGATAACTGATAAAACTGTTCGTGCAGCCATTACACATTCACTATTGTTTCGTCTAATACCAGAGTGAAATAAGTAAATAGAAAAAACATAATTGAATAAAGTGTCACATAGATATCGAATATTTGGTCCGGAATTTGATATGAAGCTGTAAAATTCATTGACTGATATATCTATTTTCTTCTCATGAGCATATATTATAAACATTCGAAAAATCTCGTCCATGGTTCCAAAAAAAATATTTTAAGAATTTGCCATTTTTTGTGGTGATCTGTACAATTCAGACAACAGAGGATGGCTCTTGGTGTTTTATAGCCTAATATAGCGGCCAAATCTTTCAAGGACACATCCCACAACAATTTAAAAATGGCTTTCACAGCATTCATTTCAATATGCCCAGCCCCTGGCATAGTGAGAATATTCTGAGAATCATTATTTTTTTTTCTATCAGCCTAGCTGCCAATTTATAAGGAAGTCCATCGCAACCGATGATAATCCATTGCCTTCCACACGCTAGATTTTGTTTTTGCAGTTTCTTAAGAATATTTAAAGCATTATAATTAGAACAATATCAAACATTAAAAAAAAGTTAACAGTGGAAGATTTCAATTTTATATGTTGACAAGCGATTTTGAAGAAGTTTATGTTTTAATATATAAATCTAATTTATTTTTAATTTGTAGGACAAGATAAGGAAGGGAAACAGCATTAACAAATTTATTTTCTCAAAATCAACATTTTTAATACTTGTTTGATGTTTAAAATGATTCTTTTAATAGTTTATCTTTTTTGAAATGTTATATATTAATTCATTTACACTAATTTTAAGAGAATGTGTACCTGTAGAACTTTTGTCACAGAAGCAGAAGAGCATGGATTGACCATTATAGGCTCTCCTACAACAACTTTCGGGGACTCTTTATGGTGCATGCTTGGAATCCAATTATAATGATAAAAGATGTCCTGTTCAACAACTGGATTAACTCCAGCTGAATATAATTGTATTTGAATTTGAGAAATAAAAGGCAAATTAACTTTTGCATCATGACATTTAAATAGACATTGTGTTTGTCTGAATTCATGACGATATCAAAATGCGTTCATGATGTAATTTTGTACGTGTAATTAGATTTATTTGCTTTATTATTACTTATGCGACGAAACAAAATCTAATATAATATTAATACTGTGTTTAAAATATATATATATATATTTACAATATTTTGGGATAATGAATACAAATTTTTTCAGAAATTACCTTCAATTTTTTCATCAATGTAATCACGTGTCATACTAGCATTGTGTGCTCCAATAACGTTGACAACTTTGGCCAGTCGTTTTTCTATAAATTGATTCCTTACATTTTGGAAGACCGATTCATTGTCATGCAACATTGATTTGATTTTTGAAAATGTGTCAACATTATTACAGTTATAATACCATTTTGACGGTGAAATTTTTTGTTGTTTTTGAAGATTTGTTTTCTTTGCTGGTATAATATTAACAGCCGTGGTAACAACACTTTATAGTTATATTTAACCCGCCAATTTCTGGCCACAACTTGGTTATTGTCAAAATAAGTAAACGTGTCACTGGACTCGGAGTAACTGAGGGACGTGTCGGGGACATTCTTCGTTTGCTGGGGTAACTTACGCTATTCAATTTAGTTATAATTTTGCTGCCAGTGATATAATAGCTAATAAGATTTTTATAAAATGGTATTGGTGTTATAGTTGAAAAATTCCTGGCTTTCAATAAACAGTCAATGCTGCTAGCAATACAAATATTTTTGTTCTCATTTTCGTCTACAGATTTTATATTTGCAACAGCTAATAGGAAAGATGTGAGCTTACGATTTCTGTTTTTTTTTATGTATTTTTTTACTTTAAAATCATCATCAAAATCTATACTCTTGTACGATTACGAAACAACCAATGAATCTTCTCATATATTTGAAGAAATTTTTTTCACCAATAGCTGCAATAATTTCTACGAATTCATTTTCTTCGCATTTATCATTTTTCAAATTTTCTAAAAATGTTTTACAATCATTTTCTGTCTTCAATTTTTTATGACTTGGTTCTATCATCAAGGTATCCTGTACATAATTCAAATAAACATCACACACAGCTGCTGCCTTTTTCTGGGATCATGCAATGGTTTTTCATAAATTTTATTGTTCCCACTTTTATTTTCTTATGCGCGATTTTTATTATTTTAAACGATTTTCCTTCGGTCAAAGAAGATTGTTGTTCACAAAAACACTTTCACATGGTGTTTTCCTCTGTAATAAAACTATATGAAATAAGAGTATGTTTATCCTTTATTATAATAAGATATTGCATTGCAATTTCGATTAATGATCTTTCTTTTAAACTGAAATCGGATCTTCATAAAACATATTTTATTCATAATCATACACATTATATAATATACGATCATTTGATATAGAAAATGTTGAAATGGATTAGAACAAAAAATATAATATATCTTATATAGTTTTTCTGTGATAAATCGTCTCTTAAGAAATGTTTATTTTTTTATTTAACTAATTTGATTTAATAGTTTCTGATAACTTGTTTCTAGGTTGAGTAGGGTTCATTTAACACCGCATTTTCCTTGTTGATATTGTTTTTCACATTTCAAGTATTTTCATGTTAAGAAATGCAACAAGAACATAAGTTACAATATGAAATAATTATCGAAAATGGAATATGTGTTACTAGCTTATTGTGACACATCTCATGACTCAATTTAACAATGTTTTTTGATGAAAATAAAAAATAAAATAAGCTTAACTTACTTCAGATAAATATCCTTTACCAGCTTCAAATACTTCTACTACTTCATATAAATGGGATGTCTCTTTATCTATGTATATATATATATATATATATATATATATATATATATATATATATATATATATATATATATATATATTTATATATATATATATATACATAGATAAAGAGACAGACAGACAGAGGGAAATACATACATATATCGTCTACGAGCGACTTTCAAGTGTATATACATGCAAAGACACAGGGTAATTATAAAAAAAACCACGATTTTCACGAATTTTTCATTTATTTTCATGTACAATGTAATATATGATATAACATAAGTTTACTATTTACATTCAGATACTCGTAAGACCAGTTTTAGTACGTTTATTGAAAGCAATGGTTATCACATTCACTAAAGTGCATCGATTATGCAAACCATTTTAACACTTCCGTTAATAAATATGAACTATTTTATTTCAGTTTCCACATATATAATATTTATAACACACCCTGTATATATTTTGGTTAATTAATGAAAAACAATTATAGATAAAAGAGTTTCGTGCATGACGGATTTTAATCAATCTTTCCAAGATGGCGTCGATGTGGAAGCTACGTTGAATTGGCGAAGAATTTAGAAAAGATTTGGAGTTATTATAACAGATTTGGGTATATGTTGATCCAATTTTCAAAATTCGGTATTTTTTACACCAAATTGCTCAATAAGATCAAGCGAGTACAGCATATTTTAATGCATCAGATGTGTTATTGTAGAAACTGGATCACATCGAGACAAGGGAGAGTACTCGATTTTGTACGCTTCCATAAATTTCCGACACATTTTATCATTTTCATTCATTGGATTGGGAGATGTGCCCAGCCTGTTAAATGTATAATTGATGCTGAAGAATGCTTATTTAATGCATTCAAAATAAAGAACAATATACGACCACCCAGTGTTGTGAGGTAGTTATTTATGCCCGAAAAAAATCGGACATATTATGCTATACTTCCCGGTGTCTGTCCGTCCGTCCGTTTGTACAAACTAGAGCTACATTATGGGGGTTTGGTCTATTGTTCTCATAGCAGAAGATGTTTTTGATGTCATTCTGTTTCTCTTGTGGGGTTATTTTCTGTATTGTAGGGTTAAAAAAGAACATAACAAATAACAAAAGAAAACCATATAATGTTACTCTGGTAAGAATGTCCGTCCACCCGTCCGCAATTTGGTTGCTAGGAAAACTTAAGTTCCATTTGGCCCGTAATATTCAAACTTCATATGATAATTGAACATATTAAGAAAAAGATCCCTGTTATTTTTTGTGTCACAAGGTCAAAGGTCAAGTCACTTTGACTTTAAAACTGAAAACAATTTCCGCTCAATACCTTAATCATTAATCTATCTACAGCTGTAAAAAATTATAGGATGAACAGCCATTTCCATTACACGACCCCTATTAATTGTAGGGTTAAAAGGTCAAAGGTCAAGGTCAAAATGATCTTTTCACTGTGAGGTTTCTGAAGCATAACTAAAGTTCGATTTGGCCCACACTGTTCAAACAGAATGTTTGTAAATATTGAGTAGAAAACCCCTAAAAAAGTTTAGGTCACAAGATCAAATGTCAAGGTCACTATTTCCTTAAAACTTAAAACGGTTTCGCTCGATAACTTAAGTATAAATCAAGATGAAGATGTAAATTCTTATAGGATGAACAGTCATGTCTAATTAATGACCCCTGATAATGATTTTCCGGTCATAAGGTCAAAGGCCAGGATCACAATGACTTTAACACTGAAAAAAGTGATTTCTTGAGCATAACACAAGATCTCTTTGACTTACAGTGTTCAAATTTAATAGGATGATTGCCAACAATGAATAAAAGAGCTATATAATTTATTTATATGTATATATATATTGGGGTCACAAGGTCAATGGTCAGTATCAAATGACAATAATATCGTTAACAGTTTAACAACTGTCAAACTTCATAGGATGATCATTTCTATTGAGGACATTAATTATATGTCCCTTAAATTTGCTTATATTATGTTATAACCCTGGCGTGTTTGAACGCATTAACAAGCTTTGAATACAGCAACTGGCATATATATGAAGGTTCTTCAGCTGTAAAGAAGGATTGCCTTTTGAAAGAGCATTCTGGATAGTGTTTTTTTCTACACAATTATTCATAATATGATATTCATATGAAATATACACATGTTTTACAAATATTTCATGCTTTCATCAAAAAAAATTTGTGGGCATATAATGCTCCGTCCGACTAGCGGTGCTTTGGTTTTATACTTAGACGACTTGGTTAGTCTGCAATTAAAAAATATGAAAACTAGGTTACAAAATGCATCATTTCTTTCGTATAAATCAAATTCTAATATATTCGACATTTTTTTTTATTTTTTGACTTTAAACAGACGATTTTATTAAAGCTCTAGAATGGTACTCATGTGAAAGATAACTATTTATTTCCATCTTAAATATATATAAAACCATGATAATTCTACCTTTTGATTGTTTATTAAAATACATATATCGATTAATGTTATTATGTGAAATATTTGTATTTCATTAATTGAATACAGAGTCAATTTGTATTATCATTGTGTTAAATATACTGTGTTATTAACTTAGCTCGAACTTTTCTACGTTGAACTTCCTAGTCCATCTGGTAATGCTATTTATTTTACTAGCGTTCAATACCCAAAAATCGCTGTGTTTAAAACTCTAAGAACGTCAAACTATGCTATTGTTGATGTATCAACTTATGTTTTTGTATTTACATCGTATGTTTTGAAACAAATCTAAAAATGTTGCACATGTGTCTTTAATAAAGACTTTCTTTTATTAAATCGTCAAGAAATGTTATAAAATAGATAAAAGAAATGCCTTAAATAACAAAACAGAAAAATTACAACGAAATTTCATTTAGCGTGTACAGCCTCGCATAACAAGGCCTCGCTCATTTTATAAACATTATGTACAATGATAGGTCATGCAAGGTTTTTGGATTATTAAAAAAAATAGTTTAACTAAAACAATATTGTACAATAGCGGTTAAGAAATTAACCTGAAAATATAGCATATTTGTTCGTAAGTATATCTCGCAAATGTTGTAATTTCATCATTTAACGCGAAGATATATCTACAATCTCTGGCTTACGTCCGGTATATCTTCAATATTAGAAGGATTACAAACAAACATGAATTCCCTCTAACATAGCTTTAAAATGCCCGTTCAATAAGAGAAACAACTTAAAATAAGAACCAGGATGACAATTTAAAGAATGTGTTTTATGAGAATATGAATGTCATATTGCATATCTAAAATGAACATCTGAAGGCTGCATCGATATACTTTTCCTTAACATTCTCAATTGGAATTTTTTAACTTTTGTTTACAAAACACGAGTGACGATCCAAATGTAATATGACAAACTTATAATGGAGATTATTTTCAAAAATACTAAATCATATTGGGTATCGTGATATTAATTCTTATCAATTTAGCAAGCATTCTTTATCTAACAATATTTTTAAATGTGGAACGTTGCCACATATTCTTGAAAATAAGATATACATAGCATGGGATTAAAACAACAAAGATTAATGCAGACCGTTTGATTCGTTTGTTTGAGTAAAGTGCCATGTCTTCTATTCCCGTAGAAGCCATTTTAGCAGGAACAGACATTGCTGCGCTTCTCTTTAACAATAGAAACATTTAGACTGCAACTGCTCTCAAAAATATGACATAAAACCTTACAACGTTTATTTTTTAATTTTTTATTTTATTAAGGAGATAAAAACTCTTAAAGGATAACTTATAAAGTAGACTTCTAGAATATCTGAGATGCAACCTATCTCATAAATGTATCTGGCAATTGGAGGGGGTGACTGGAACAGCCCGTCAAGCAGTGCGGCAACAATGTCCAAAGAATTGACCATTGTTTATGTATTTTAAAAAAGAAACACGCGGAAGGTTGGGAATCTGTTTGAATCACTTCATATTGATAAATTATTTTAACAATAATGCAAAGTACACACAAAATGCTAAATTATCAACAAAATTTGGCAGATATTTTATTACACTCAATGTAAAATTATACATTTATTTAAAAATGAACTCGTGTAATTCACATTGCTTTAAAATTAATATCTGATTTGCAAACACTAAGTTCGTGACACGACGGGAATCTGTTTGAATCACTTCATATTGATAAATTATTTTAACAATAATGCAACGTACACACAAAATGCTAAATTATCAACAAAATTTGGCAGATATTTTATTACACTCAATGTAAAATTATGCATTTATTTAAAAATGAACTCGTGTAATTCACATTGCTTTAAAATTAATATCTGATTTGCAAACACTAAGTTCGTGACACGATTTTTAAGTGAATGCCTTATCTTACGTTTACTGATTTGTCTCGGATGTTAAAACACAAGACACAAAGCTTAACCCAAAAACATCAAACTGTGACGGAGGTATTATCCCCTCGGTTATACAGTACACAATGGCCCCACGTAGTCTCATAAAAATATGTAATCCTCTTTTCTCGATCCAGGAATTTGAACTGTAATCATTAAAGCAAAAATAGTATAATATAGGTTAATATGGATATCATGACAGAGTTCACATAAACAAAATATGACGTTATTTCTGACATTAAATTAAAAATGTCTATTATGTCAAAACAGTAACTACATATTTCAAGTATATTGGCGCATTCTTATACTCTTATCAATATAATGCTATACTTTAAAATCTTGTTCGCAGTTTTCAATAGTTGGACATGCTAGAAAGTACATAATGATGTATGGGGATAGTTACTCCACTGTCAAATATAAAATTTAAAAACATGCAATTTGAAACAAGAAACAGATTTATTCAAACTGTATCTGTCATTAGTTGAAATGTTCTGAGGATAACTTTAATTGCCTTCATGTTTTATGGGCAATATCATATCGGTATTGATCTTTTCATAAATATTGTTTCAGTAATACATGGTTTTCATCATTCTCATATTGAATATTCAATAATACAATATATAGAAACTAAGTGATTGAATTTCATTTGGGCGTTGTAAACTTATACAAAAGTTTTAAATTTGTAAAATATGAAATTGGAATTAGTCATTTGTTTGAGTGTTTATGTACTACAGACTTGATATTGCATGTTACTTCCCGATATGAATTTGCAATATTTAAGACACATCTGTGGATTTAAAGTTGCATGTCTCAAGATTCATGTAAAGTTTCATTAAAAAAATATAAAACCTTCAACGGCATCCACACGACACAAACAACGCTGATGTGACGATAGAATAGAGCGAAATATAATCTCAACATACATGACATAAAGTCAATTTAAAGATGTTTACCAAATCATTTATGATATTAATTAGAGGTAATAAATTTTGAAAAGCACACAGTTATACTGGCTTAATCTTTGAATTGCACAGGCAGAGATTGGAAGTTTTCAACAAAATGATTAAGAGGCAATATATAAGGCTAATAACACTGCAATAGACTCTTAAACTAGAAAGGTTCATCATCCTTGAAGCAAATAAACAATCATGAACTTAATGAGTTCTTAAGAATTTTAGATTTAATGTTCACAGCATGCCTGGTAATTCTTTACGAAAAAAAGTCCCAGTAGAAAATTTAAACGGTTTAATTTTAATTTCTACTGAAAATATGGGTATTTTTTTTTCGAATTTTGTACATTTTTAAAATTGAGTAAAATCTAGAATATAAGTTTAAGATTTTGGGTAACAATTGGGGTTTGCGGTAAATTTTGAGGGAATTGGGCTCCGTATTTAATCACTGTATAAATCATTATGACCTATGTAAAAAGTAAGGTTTGTCAATGTATGTTTTTTTTAAACTTTTAAGAGTATCAACACAGACTTTGAACATAACTTTTACAAATAATCAGAAAAGTACAAATAATGGGTTCAAGACAATTACACATTTTCATTAGGCTGAATCTAGTGTTGTCATGTTGGTATCCCGCATTTGTCACATTTTTCTTCTGCTTGCCAATAAATAATCATTAAACAGGCGTAATGATGCACTTAATCGCCTACACTATACAATTGCAAATAAATTATTTTAGATAAAACTGTTACAGTTTTTGGTTGTGGTGTAATAAATTAAACGACATAAAAATGAGATCGTTTTGGTATTTTTTTCCAAAGCGTATTATATCAGTAAATTGAAATCTTAAAAAAAACACTCTTTCATCATGAACACTAGCTGACAAATAAATGACAATGTGGTTTCTATATACGTTCGTATCGGAAATAAGTCAGAACCAATCATTTAATGACCTTTTTGTGAAAACGAAACGAAGTCAATTAATGAAAAAAAAATCAATACATAATAGAAGTATGAGTATTCTAAATTTATAGATCATTATTTGTAAGATGTAAATGAAAACCTGCAAAATAACTCTTTATAAGGTGCAAACTGTACTTTTTGATAATTCTATTCTTAAACAGACGCGAATAATATAATATATTCATTGTTAAATCTAACGCATATAGTTCTATATTTTGGGAAAAATTATTATATAGGGATGTTTTTAAAACTAGGTATTCTAATCTTGACACTCAGATTTATTCGCAAATGCATAACTTGTCTTATGTACACCCTGCCAGACTCAATACGGTGAATCTTCATTATTTGACTGCTACGTCGATTGGCAACATCTTCATATTAAGTGAAAAAGTGTGAACAATTTGTCTGCACTTAAATATTTATCATTTCACTTTTGCAAGAAAGTGAACACGTATATGGAATGTACTCTAAAGTCTAAAGTCCTCTAAAATGATGCCGTTATTCATTTTTATTTACAGCTTATTTCTTGCGAATTCTTCTAGATAAATCAGCTATGTCATAATTAATCTATATTACTAAATCATTGGTTTAACACATGATAATAAACTCGAAAGCCAAATGATGATGAGTCATTTTGAACAACATGCCATGAAGTCAAAATGATCTACATAAGTTTTTATTCTAATATAAGGGTATCAACATCAGAGGAATTGCAAATCTCTTTTCTTGCGCTTCAATAGTGAACCCGCTTATAGTTTATACTTCAAAATAATTAATTAATGGATTCAGGCGGATGTAGTGCTATATGATGATTTTTTTTTATAGTTTATAAACCAACATTTACACCAAGAACATAGTAAAACGCAATAAACTTTCAATGTCGTTAATTTTGAAGTTTTTCTCCTCTAATAAATTAACAACTTAGATGTATGAAATATAAAACTATCCTGTCTTTGACTACTCAAACACATTGGTCTTTCATATGAATTGCACATCAAATAGACAGGTTAATGATATTTCTTTAATAATTAACAATACATTACAAGTTTTAATGGTTTTCAGATGCACCCATTGCAGTAACCTCTTAATTTCTAAAAAAGTTAAATTCCTGATCACTTGTTTGATTGTTACTGTAAAATGTCAATCTGATTATAATAAATATTAAAGACTCAGTATGCTGAAATGAATAGTTGTTTTTTTTCCAGAAGAAAGGGGCAAACATTATATAAATAACACAAAGATTTGTTGGTAATAGTAAAAATATCATCCCAAGGAAAATACTGTTACCCGAGGCGTAGCGGAGGGTTACAATATTTTTACGAGGGATGATATTTTTACTGTTACTCACAAATCCATGTGTTATTTATTTTATTACCCCGAACAAAAATACTGTGATGATCTGAAATTGTCAAATAAATCTAACTGTAACAAAAATAAACCAACCGCAACAATAACTAAATTGTCCTTACCTTTTAAGTTTTAAGTGTACTTAAGGCCTACTTTAGAAGTTGTCTGTCTCTTTTATTCTTTAAGCAAGTGATGTATCAACAAGTCAGAAACATACAATAAGCTAGGTTTCATTTACAAAACAAAAAACTAACCCATTTATACGGTTATGATCTGTGAAATCTGATCCTTCTGTTTCCAGAATATTCTTTGCATGGTTTTTGACAAAGTGCTTTTAGAAAATAACGATTATATGCTACAGATGTCTGTCTAGCAACTCTATCTGTAACGTTTCACTGGTTAAAATTGTTAAATAATCCTTTGTTGTATGCTTCAATCGTCTGCATGTTCCAGTTTGACACACAATTATTCACAAAACAATTACTTCCGTTGAAAACGGCTTTTTCCCTTTGACTATTCAACAAAAAGATATTTCATACGCGAAAGGAACTCTATGGTGTAAACTGAGAGTAATATAGTTACTTGCCCTATCGTCGAAAACAAGAATGAATCGAGAAAAAATGGCGCCCATTCTATTTCATTTTATTTAGAAAATAGGCCATGTGTCCAAATTTCATCTGTTAAAAATACTGTTATCTATGTAACAGTACAAAATTCTAAGTCGCGTGGTACACTTGAATTAACAGTAAGAATAACTCTCAGATGCTTATGGGAAATTTACATTAAAAATTTACAAGAGAAGTGAAGGGTAATAAAATGTTATAATGGATTTTGAACGTGAGACATGCTTATCCATTTTTTGTTTGAGGTAGTTTAATGTAAACAAATTTGGTTCAACATCTGTACTTATTGTCAAAACACAGATTATGACCTAGGTTTATGGCTAATAATTTGCAATTGTGTGATAAAGGTAGCTTTATGTAAACAAATTGGGTTAGTACCAAAACAAACAAAATGACCTAGCTATTTGGTTAATGTGCATTTATGTTTTAGAAAAAGAATTAGGACAAAAGAAATAAAGTGCTTTTTTAAAAAAGTTACTGTAAATTGTTGTATTTATATGTCTTTTAATTCGTTACAGGACAGATTTTTATCGAAAGTATGCATCAAATGAAGTTTATTTCATCTGAATGGTTTACTTTATTCTGCTTGCGTCTCATCGTGTTAAAGGTTTTTATTATAAGCATCGATTGTAATGTATCTATGGTTTTATTTGGTTTATACAAATTTATTTTAGTTCGATTGTGTTGGAAGCTATGAGCTTATTGAAACACTCTCGAATCCGTTCCTGGAACCAACCAGTACTAAGCAATGAATGTAAAGTTTCTTGCTCAAGGAAACAACGGCTTGCCCCTGACAGGGTTTGAACCCACGCGGTCAGCAATCCTTAGATTACTAGTCCGACGCGTTAACCACTCGGCCACGCCGCCACATTGGTTTTATGGTTTTATTTACAATAAAATGTTATCAATTATGTTGTTTATTCCATCCTCAATATCACGGTGGTGGAATAAATGATATAAATTGGTTTGATGGTTGATATTTGAGCTCTTGTTCTTAAAATACACAATTCCTAATACACAAATACTCATTGACAATCTGTTCTTTTATCTTCTTTGATCCATTTATGTGGTTCCGGAAGGGGGCGGGGGTAAGCGGCGGTTTCTTTCATGGAGCCATAAAAACCATCAAGATCAGTTTTGGGTCTCCATCTGTTTAGAAATTGTGCGTAATAAGGGAAAGTATATCTCCGTGAAGTGATTTACTAAACTTGAATTAAAAGTGCACTATATGGTGAGAAGGTAGATGATTGAAAATAGTCAGGGGAATAATAATGAATACTTGTGTGAACAAAGTCATTTGACACACATTTGTATTTTTATATATTTGTTTTTATGTATTTGTCGGGTGCATACATAATATGACATTTGAAGTTGAAAAAGCATGTCTTAAAACAAACACTTGCAGCATTACATAGAGTAATGACAACATTGTTTGAATGTATTCGTATGTACACAAAGTTAATAGAAAGATTGTTCTCCTATTCATTTTTAAGAATTATTTAGAAAATGAGTTCATACCTTTTTTTCAAAGAAATATTTTTATTCTAATTACAAATATATTTAGATTTGGAATAAACATCATTTATCCAAAACTTTCTTATAATTCAAAATTTCACTAAGTTTCAGTATAAAGCATACATACAATATTGATTTTAAAATATGCAAGTAGAGAAGGTATACATCGTATGAAATTACTGAATATAACTTAAAAAACAAGACAATTAACTTCAAACTTAATGCCTAAATGAAACCCATTATCATAATTCATTACATTGAATGAAAGTAACGAAATATATATAATATTTGTTATGTGTTCAGCATATTTAATATGTGATTTTTAAACAGTACTTTTTCTGGGTTTATGTCTTTGATTTGCTCAAATTTCTTATTTCCTTGAAAACAATAAACATTTACCTTTGCGTCATTATAATATTGAACGATATGTCTACTTCATGATTGGGTTTGCAATATATATTATGTGACAAAGATTTAAGTTTTAAATGATAATAGACAGTCAATAAATATCATGATTATGTTATTTTTGCCTGTGAAATAAGAAATTATTCTTGATTGAAATAATACCGATCAATTCATAACATGTCACTCCGTTGTAGAAATTTAATTACCTCTTTATTTATATAATACTGTAACAGTTCTTACAACGTTAACATATAGTATTAAATTGTATCCGTATTGACAGCGACAAACCGTGAGATCATTATGTAACTAATTGAGCTAGCATTAGTTCCTGCCCAGACAAACTGACTCTGGAATTGATGTAGCCGCATTTCCTGTTCTGCAAAGTTCAGGATATTAGCTTGGTTTTATGATATCCGATGTTTTCATAGTTGTCTTAAGAATACGGAAAACAAATGTTTTGGTCAGATATTCAAGGAAGGCCTTTGTTTGAATTATTTGCTGTTCTATAATTACTGAGCATACTCAATTTTCCGTTTAATGAAAATATCCTTTAGTTTATGCAATATATCTCTCTCTTTAAACATGCATATCTGCTGCCTTTAGTTTAAAAAATAATTGTACAATTTCGAAAAATGAAGAATAGTTCTTTGAAAATGCCTGGATGATAAACACATTAATTTTGTACTATCATAAAATTCATAACTACAACATTTAACAAAATAGAAAAAATGCGATAAGTATATTAAAATATAATATTTTGTCATCATTAACCATAAATCATTAAAAATATGCTATTCATTTATCTCAATGACATTATACTTTATTTATTCCTGGTATCGAAAGCTATAACTATTTTGTGTTTTCTGAAATATTTATATTATTTGAAATATATAAGACAGATTGCATCATCAGTTAGAAACAGCGCTGATTTTTTGCCGATATTTAATGCGATATTGAAATAAATATTCATCAGCGTTACTCTACAATTTAAAGAATTGTACATTATCAAAACTTATTATAAGTTTTTAAATATAATCATTCTAGTATGTAGATTATACAAACACTTTAGCAATGTTGGTTTAAATAATGTGTTTACTTGAACCGGACATATTTTTAACTTCTAAATTCAAAAGCTTATTTTTATGAAAAATATGTATAACATAAAACAGGACAGTAATTATAAAACATAATCATGTCTTGTTATTTATATAAAATTAAACGGCTCTCAATCTTATCATGTGTTTTCATGTAACTAAAAACAATCATATTTATAATTTTGAGAAAGACAAACACAAAATATAAACAGGTACCAAACAAGAACCAATTGCTTGATATTCTGACTATTCTTTCATCCTTTTTTCCGAGAAATAAGAAACAATTTAATCTGGTTTAAAACAAATTGAAAGTAAACTATGAATCGCAATAATTGTAGATAGTTTTGCCTGTTAGACTTTGAGCATGAAAGTCCGTCAAACTGTACCATTCACATTTTGGACATTCAATAAAACGCATTTAAAATTTATTGCATTTGATATAGATTTTTTTATTTGTCAATAAGAATTGTTATAAAATAAGAAAGAAAAGACATTCCTATAAAGAACGCTAAGAAACGGCAAAATGCTCGGTTTGATTGAGTCTGTTTTAAAAACTCTCTATAGACTCGCTGTACAAGCCTTTTCTAAACTCATTTAATATAACTTTATATGAAATGACAGCTCATGCTAGATATTGTATTATAGCAAATAACTAGACAACAACTTTATTGTAAAATATTGGTTTGGAAATGAACTTGAAAATGTAACATATTAGTCGACAAGATTATCTGACATATTCTTGATAAATAGTCTCGGTATGTCATCATTCATCCACAATCCCTGCTTTACGTCTAATATATCATCATTATTAGAAAAGAAGTCTACATAAAATTTCATCTAATAGGGTTGTATATTGTTGGTGGAATAAACGAAAAAAGTAAAGCACCTCAAACAAAAGAGCAAAGAGTATCATCGATAGTTCAGTGACAGTGTGCATGTATAAAACAGACAGGGTTATCTACTGTTTATACCGGTCCTAGAAGAACCTGTCTTGCATCCATGTAGTCTACAAGAAAAGTCACGTCCTTTAGATGAAATCATTCCTATGCGCCCTTAAATAAACTAATTAGCTTCTTAGGGTGTCGTATTTTTGCTGTTATGAACGAAGTTGAAAATCCAAATAAGATTTACATGTAAAATACAAGAAGAAGAATCAGACACAGACTGTCAGAATTTCGGTCTGTACTGGCGGCTGGTAGAAGCTTCTTCAAACATTAAAATCTAAAAATTAATTGGATAATCCTCAAATTTCCTTATACAATTTTTCTCAGTGTACTTAAGTATCAAAAAACAATTAATTTTATCAAAAAAGTGATACATGTTTCTATTAAGACGATTTTATACAAGCCTATTAAATTATTCATTTTATGTTAAATTTTTAAAAAGACATTGGAGCTCGGTTGACTTACCATATTAGTGCACCAGATAAAGCACTACAACATTTTGTTTAAAAACATAATGGTGCTAAAGAGCAAACACTTTACAAAGTCATTGCAACTTATAGATGAAAGACATGTTATAAAATCAATTGCGCAAACTATATAACAATCGTCATGAATCTAGACCGAGCGACTTTATTGCCGAAGAGTCTGGTCGACGCTTTGTAGAAGTCTCGTTTTAAAATACTACTAAAATCTGGTTGACTATATTTTTGTATATTTTGATATATCTTGAACAATCTTACACAACAACTGCAGAACAATTTAATTCAGAAATAAAACAAGTTGGATCCGTTGCACTACAGAACTGCTGAACGATTGATACCATCAATAAACTATTTATACAACATCATGTTCTGTAATACGGTATATAAATGTACATTATCATGGAAATTGCACATGAAATATTAAATTATCAAAGTGATATAGCAAATTATCTAAAGTAGATAAACATTAAAAATAAATTAAATACATGGAATCTACCTTAAATGGCTTAGAAAACAGCATCTGGTTTGTAGATTGGTTTAAATAAGATTCGTTAAAGCTTAGATACAATCATGCATAGCTGATTAGTCTTGAATGTTAACAACTCTAGACATCAAGCTTACTTTGTATGCATCAATTGTCATGTTAATATTATCCCCTCAGTAATTCAATACAAAATGGCTCCATGCAGTCTCATAAGTCAATATTTAATCCTCTTTTCCCGACAAAGGAACGTGAACTGTTCTCTGATTACTTGCTAATGCAATAAAATATGATAAAAAATAATGTTAAGATATAGATATTCCATGACAGAGTATACATGATAAAGTATGATGTTATTACAATCGTAAAAATAGTACTTTCGACTGTTAATGTAAACCATTACAACAATTTATATTCACGCGTTTGATGGAATTTATTGACTTTCTTAAAAAAAGTAATGAATAAATCGCAACAATTTTTTAATTGATTTTACTTTGATTTTGTCAGTTTTTGAAAAGATTAATATTTCAACCAAAGAAAGATTTAATATGCGCAATTTGCAATATATACACGTAGATAGAACGATAGTGTCAGTTTGTTTTAAAATCTATTTTAATGTGTTTCTTTTGCCGAATGAAAACCTCTGCGATGATAAGTTTACATGTTCATGTTTAAATATTAAATTGTGCTTACGCTGGTGCAAGTAGTGTGGACGTTTGAATGCACTTGACGTTATCGACCATTAACAGGCTCAATCAAACCGAGCCTACAACATATTCAATTTTGCCGTTCTTTACTTTCTTAAGAGACTATTTTTTCTCTAATAGACGTTATTCATAATCGTTTACTTACGAACTTACTCAAAATTCATACTGTTATATCCCTTTGCTAGAGTATAAAATATACGTTTGTTCTATATACCTGTTAATTAGCTCATACACATACAACGCAGTAACATGATTTTAATCAAAATCTACATTTAGTTCCAGTTTTATGACGTCTTGTGTACAATGTTCATGTCAATACAATTGCGTTACAATAACGTAGATACGCATTTTCCGGATTCGAATAATTTGCAATGTCGCCTTGATAAATATCTGACTGGAAACATCGATCTGTTGTGTCTGCCTGCAATATTGCGTCTTTTTAAACTAGAAGTCCCCACATCCAAGGCTCCTGATATATATTGATATCAGTGTTTGCCAAATATAAACGTATTTGACTTTTTTTGCGGTTAAATGTTTTTTTATAAATATACTTTGCCCTGTGTCTGTGTCCTTGGAGAGTAAACAGGACACTTTCTTTAAGACAACAATTCGCCTTATGACTTTACTGTGTAATATGCATTAAGGAACAGACGTTCATTGTACGAAACACGTATACTTGTCAAGTAAGTAACACTTATATCAAAATGTCCTTAAAACGGTCATATGCAATAATTATCTGTTTGTGTACATTGTCTTTTGATAATACAAATTATCTTTAACATATGGCGTTTTAAACAAATAATGAGAGAACGGTGGCTGATTACCATTTTTCTAACTATACTGTGTACAAGTTTATACTAATAATTATGACAAAGGAAACCCACTTTATTTCCGAATCACCCAACATGTATTGTATATTGAAATTTGGTTATAAGAAATGAACTAGTTTATTCACATAAGTGTTAATATTGTATTTAACAAAATTGCAAAATAACACAGCATTTGAACATTGAAATTACTCAGACATATTGTTTTGTTTTGTACCGCGTAATAATAATTTGGCAATATACGATACATTATCTATCCATTCTTAAGTCTATAATTAAAATAAATGTATTACAACACAAAATGTTATCTCGATTAAATCTTAAATCAAATGTGAAAAGAGTTAACGATTTTATATTCGAAAATAGTTTAAGGCGATATAAGGAAATGCATATGTATCCACAAAAAAGGCAATTGTTTTATTTTTGTAACAATCTAAAACTTGACTCGTAATAAATGTTAACCTTCTATATAATATCAAAAATAAACATTTGAGTCATGGTTTATAATAATTATAAGTCTATGAAAAGTTTTTCAACAATTAATCTTCAATATCTGTCAGGTAAAATATCTATTAAAGTGTATTTGTACTGGTCTTACTTTTTTGTGTAGGCCACAAGCTTTAAACAGATTGTTTCAGAAGCAAATCATAAGACAAATAACACCGCAATGACCTTTTAATCTGGAAAGTTTGATTATCCAGACAGCAAAAACAGAGGCATGAAATGTACGAGGAAAATTGACTTAAAATGTTAACAGTCTGAAAATCTGACTGATATACGTTCAATGTATAATTTAGTTGGTTCATACACTCATTTTCTATTGCCATAAAGTAAATGGTTTGTTGTTGTACTTCCATTGTGTACACCGGTCTTACTGACCTGTGTGAATGCACTCTAAGCATGATGGGAACGCACTACTTTTAAGATGGCGGCTTGAACGCGGAAGTGACTAAAAAAAACAATTGTAAAATGTAATTGTACAACGAAAAACTATTCAATTTAAACGCCCTTGTGGTATTTACTACAAATATAATGTTTAAATTATTTAATTGTTCGTTTATTGTTATTCGTGCATTAATACCCTAAGTATTCATGATTTGTGACTTTTAGAGCAACAAAAATAAAAACACGATGGCTTCATCATCAGCTAAATGTACTCCAGTAAAGGTTGTAAGACATTGTTTGACATGCAACAGCCAAGCTCAAGGACATTTAAGAAACCTTAGAAATGTTGCAATGCGAAACATCATGTTTAAAAAATATTTTGAAGTATTAGACTTAGAGTGTGATTTACAGGAGTTAAGCAATGACAAATTTGTAATATGTGAAGTATGTATTAAACATTTGGAGAAAGTGTTCACAATGAAAAATGTCCTAAAGGAAAACTTGGCGGATAACACGGAGAGGAAAAAGCGTATGATAGTACATTCTGTATCTCCATTAGTAAAGAAGTTTGTAAAAAACAGACTAACTCCAGTCAAACCTCGAAAAAGTGTGAAGCAACTGTTTAAGATCAACACAGGTAAAGAATACCCTTTAGAAACTGTTAGTTTTAAAGCTCCTGCAGAAAAAATTGTGACAAGTGATCATTTATACAGTACACCAGTATATAACAACAGTCAAGCTGAACACACATATGCAGCCAAGAGTTTAAGCAACAAATCACCAGACAACTTAAATTTTTATCATTCACATAAGAAGAATGTGTTGTGTCCATTGCTGATATCAAAGGAGTCAGAGGAATTGTTGAAGCAAACTGTTGATAACATGTCACGGGGTATTATTTCCGCAGAAGAAATGTTAGAAGCAATTGTTAACATCCCTTTGGTTTTTGAAAAACTTTGGCAAGTTATTTTGCTCAAAATATCAGTCGAAATGGACCAGCTTTGTAGCTTAAGGCAGCCAAGTGTCCTTAGGTCAAAAGTAACAGACATTAAACCAGAGACATTCTTTCAAGACATACTGTTAGAGATGCATGAGCGTTGCCCTAGAGCTTTGGACTTTCTAATGTTCATGGCATGCCCAGTTCACCTTAAAATGCCAGAAGAAAGCTATATCATCCAAGCCATGTATGCTATGGCCATGTACTCCAGAAACTGCCAGCTGATAGCATTCCAAAAATGTGTTGCTGCCTCGTGTATCAGATATAATGCAGGGAATGGGGTATGTATATAAACATATAACTAATTTTTTAATATCTTTGATATAAATTATAATTATAAATCATAATGCCATACATGATACAAATACCTGTTTTTTTGGTCATATTTTTGGTAATTTATTTTTTATAAATATTTGTTAATATTTTGTTCTTTGTCTTGCATTTTAAAGATATTTATTTGAATCTGACAATTTATTTATTTTGTTATATTTTAGTTACTTGGGCTAATGCATACCATGGGTCTAAGCATCCCTGAAAGAACCAAGCTGACTCTGTTGGATGAGCTTGGAAAGGTCAATGGAAAAGAAGTCCTTGCTGCTCTCAATCAAGGAAAAACATTGAAGATAACCGTTGACAACATTGATGGAAGGATTAAAGCTAATCAGGTTATTATAAAAAATATTTTAAAAACTGATAATTAGAAAAGCAACAATGCCCTTATAGCTCTGCATATGATATATATGTATTTCCTTTATGATAAATTATCATCATAAAAACAAATATAAGGAATGTTTATATATATGATGTACTGCTACATGCAGGTTTTAATAGAAACTCATAAGTATCATCTGTTTTTAATTACTGCAATAGTTTTATTGTACATTATATTTGCCCCATTCCAATAATGTATTATATACATTTACATTAGAACTAATTATTATAAATATTATTATAAAATATAAATGCTTTTATCCCAGTTTGGCTATATGATTTGTGTGTGAATAATTTATTGTATGAATCCTTATGATAATTTCTCCATACACATACTTCTGCTTTAAGAAAAGTAGTTTTCAATAGGGGCTTCATGTACTGGTTACATGTATGTGCTTGACCGACTGACTTTGCCAATAAAATTGTAAGTGGGTAAACTGTCTTTATATCTTATGACTGAAATAATGCTGACACTGGTACAAATTCATTTTTACACACTGTGTATTAAAATAAAATGTACACACAAAATATTGTATAAATTTCCTTCCAGGTGAGGTTGGAAAGTGGGAACAAAGATTTTCACTACACCCACTGGTCTGTCATTATTGACAGATTTAACCCCAGAGACCTGAAGCACCTCAGCCTTGAACCAAAGGCACTTCCTATTGGTGGATGTGATCCAATGACATTTTTCTTGTCGAAAGAGGAACATGCATCATTGAGGTTTGTAGCAAAGTGTAAACTAAATGGCAATTTTATCAGGCAAAGGCATAGGCAAAACATTATTACTGCAAAAAATACAATAAATAAATGAATGAAATAAATTCAGCCGAACCAAATATAGAAACTACCAAGTTCATGAAGGAAAGATTACTTTAATATAGTATTGTTTAAAATCATGAAGTCTTTTTAGTAAAAACTTAAAAAAGTTATTTTGTCTTGATTGAACAGAAAGTGTTACTCCTGGCTGGTTCAGAAGATTCTCATAGAAGATGTACCAGCACTATCAGTCTTCTCTTCCGTTGTTAACCCAGTGTTAAACCACAAGTATAGAAAAGTAGTTGACAAACCAACTGATGTATACCCTATGTTTGTAAGTATTCTTATATTACTATTTAATAGCTGGTTATTATTTGCATAAATACTTTTTATAGTTTCCTGCAAGAGAGAACAAGAAATCTTGATTTACTTTCACTCAAATAAAGAGGCAGAATATTATTTTAAAGATACACTAAGCTCAAATTTGTTGTTTGAAACTATTGATAATTGCTACACAGTCTCTTTGTAAATATAAAACAAACATGTTTTGTCTTCATTCAAAGTAGATATACTCAGTTTTTAACTCTCATCACCAAAGATGGAAACCATATGGATATATAGTGTCATTAAAAAAACTGACAGTTTTTTTAAGAAAAGACCAACTTTACTTGACCCGTAATAGAGAATGCACCTTCCCATACATTATTATTCAAATTTATTAGACATATTCAGTGAGAATTTCATGGATTTCAATACATTTCTATGATAAAAATATTTTACCAAAATATGAGCATAGTATATCTTTAACTGATGTTCAAAGTATTTCCTTCTATGTGTGTTGGTATGTTGTTTACCAACTTCAAATGCAATTTGATATTAAGTGACTATCCCACATACATGAGTCATGTATGTTGGTTTGAGTGTCTCTTTAAATACATTGTTATAAAAAGTTGAAATTGCACCACAGTTTCATATATCTATATAAATCTAGAATATTGACACATGTTTTACTTTTAAAAGTACCAGATTATAGAAGTTTTGAGACTTTTATGCTACCATATTTTTGAATCGTTGTCAATTTTTTATTTTGTCAGCATTGATAAAAATTTGTTGTTTTTTTTTATATTATCAACAGTATTTTGAGTGAAATATTACAATTGTTAGGTCATACATATCTCATTGAAATTGGAAAGTATAACTTCTGCTAATATTTGATAACAGTTAGCCTATACAGTGATACATTTATATAAGCCAATTACTGTTGAAATATCAACAATAGTCTGAGGGATTGCAGACTATAGTAATGTCAGAGTATTTCAGCAAAATGAAGTGTGTGAGATTATATTAATATTACACTGATAGTCAGTCCAGACAGGAATATCCAGCTTAAGGGTAACCAGCAACCAGTGTATGTTTCTTTGTCTTTTTGCATATCACATAAAAGTCATGTTTTGGAAAAAACTTAAGTATATTGATATCTTCATATAGCACTTCTTTCTTATAATAGGGTATAAACATATTAGTTTTTGCCAAAATGACATCACATAACCATAATGACATCATAGAAATCATGAAATTCATTCATAAAAGGTGCTTGAGAATGGTGTCATTCAAAGCTTATGTGGGTGTTAGACAGAATTTTTTAGCACCAGTAAAAACAGAAGAAAATCCTGTGTGATATGCAAGAAAAAATCAGTATATAAAACCTGGGGTTTTTTTTAGTGTTAAGACTGTATTTTTTTCTTTTTACTCATTTTGTCACAATATAATTAGGTACCCTAAAATGTTTCCTACATTTTAAACTATTCAGGTGATTATGAAAGACCCTAAATCCCTACCAAATTGTGTTCAAATTATGGACACAATTTTGGGGACTTTACAATCTCTTTATACATCTGCTGGAAGAGGTATTTTGTTGGAAATATTTAAAATTGTTTGAAAAAAGTTATATTTAGCATGTTATTGTTTGCTGCCTTTGTAGCATGTGCATAAAAAAACTGTTCTACATATGTAAGACTATTTTATTCATTTTTAGTTCAGTTTTGCATGAAATGTTCCTAAATCTGCTTTTTACCGAACAACATGATTGTAAATGTTGAAGTCTCCAGTCGGCTCCTTCATAACTGTTGCAAAAAAATTGTACAGATTGCCGGAAAGGCAAAAGTTCATAAAATGAAATCTATTTTGATTTAAAGATATACTATGCTCAACCTTGAATAACATATCTTAATCAGAAAATGTATAATAATGAAATTATTAATAATAATGTTTGAGTAAAATAATAAATAAACTATGTATGGGAGGCTACATACTCTATTGTAGGTCAAGTAAAAATATATTTTCTTTACAAAACTGCCAGTTTTTAAATGATACTTTATATTCATTATCATAATGCTACCACCTATAGTGTGTAGAAGTTTTATATACAGGACTGTACTTACTTTGTGTCAAGTCAAGACTGTATTTAAAATGTGTATTTTATATTAACAAATTTTTTGTTGCAATTATCAATATTTTCTGATATCAAATTTGAGCATAATGTATCTTTAAAATTGTTTAAATAATTAAACTATTCTCTAGCATTTATTTCACTCTCATTTATTTCACTATCATAACATATCTCAAACTATCAAGCTTTACTTTTATTATTCAAATGATACTTTACTTTGAATATAAAATATAACTTTTATTATTATAAATGTTACACAGAACATTTTTAAAGATTGTTTACACTAATCTGAATTTAGGTGAAGAGTTTGAGAAAATAGCAACCATTCCATTGGGTGGGGACCAGCTGACACGTGTGACATTTGACTCAGCACGATATCTTAGAGCTGGCACTCACACTCGAACAGAGCGTCTGGAACATTTCACTCCAGTCATAGAAGAATTGTTTCATGTTCAACAGGATTTACTTGAGGTAATTATTCACAATCACTTATCCTTATCACAAATGCAGCAACAATCTTCAATATTTTCACTCTTTTTGACTGCAAATGTTTTCAGCATAACTTCTCTTAAACAATTTGAGTCATTTTTACAGTACTCTATGATATTTTGTTGAATTCCTGGTCTATTTTTACGAATGTCTGTATTGTTATAGTACAGAATGGCTTTACTAGGGAGGCCATCTCTACCAGCCCTTCCAGTTTCTTGGAAGTATTTTTCTATTGATGTAGGAGGCTTGTAGTGGATAACAACCCTTATGTGTGGTGCATTAAGTCCCATGCCTAATGCCACAGTAGCGAAAACAACTCTCATCTTTGGTTTTTCTTTTCCTAATTCTTGAACAATGAATTTTTTCATCTTTTCAGTGTAGTTTGTATGGTATTGAGCAAAAAGTCTATTTTCTGGGATGTTTTCTGCCAAGTACTGGAATTTTCCCATTTTTTTTTCAAAATATGCATATGCATAACTGATAACATTGGTGTCAGTGTAAAATATAGTTAGTGGATAATTGTCTTTCTCTTCTAACAGCTGGTTTACCATAGGTTCAAGGATCTCATCTAAATGATCCTGAGTGTTTGAGGATGGAGGTCTTTCTATCTTTGTGTATTTTATGTTTGTTCTGTCAGGGTTCATAGACACTATTTTAGGATTCTTTAGTTGAAGACTCTTGCAGATTTTTGTCTGGGCATCAGGGGAAGCCGTAGCAGTGAAAACCATAACAGGAATGTCTGTAAACCTTGCCAGGATATCTGAACCAATCTTGCTGAAATCTTTACGAAAATCATTCCCCCTGAAATAAACATTGTTATTGTAATCAATATATTATTATATGTATATATACATATTTAATATTTTCAGAAAATCATTAACACATTTTATAAGACTGACACTGCCAGAGAAGCTGGTTCCCTAGCCAACTTCCGTGCAGTTCTCCACAGAACTAATGTAAATGGTCAGGTGAAAGCTAATGGTTATGAGGCACACAAGGACTTCCTTTTAACTGTAACAAGGTAAATTCCCTTTCTAAATGCTAAGTAATATCAAATGTTCACATTAACTTACTTTACTTTAAAACTTATGTATAGACATTCTGACAGCCACCCTATAGGTCTTCATTACTTTAATTTTATAATATACTTTTTGTATAAATTCTTTGCATTAGGGCAGTACAGGAAGTAACCCAATTTGTACAGAACCTAAGATAAGATTGCACATTAATAGGTATACTACTGTTTCAGAGCATTGATAGTGGAGATGACTTGTGAAATACTTCAGCTACAACAACCAGATGACATAAGTGTTATGCTGCCAGCTGACCTTCAAGACATGACGTCTGCTAGCAAAAAAAGTTGGTTTGAAAAGAAAGTCAGCCCTATCATTGATAAAATCATGTGTACATTCTCAGCTCCACATGACAGACAATTCCTCATTAGGCACAAGTGCTCATCATACCATGTTACCATTCCTGTGGAATATGCAGGAAAAACCATCCAGCTCCAGCTGAATGGTAAGTTATCATCATAAAACATAAAATACTTAAAAAGTTATATGAAGCATAGGCAGGCAATAGATAATCTTAAAATCACATTATTATTCAGTAGTAGCATTATCCTAAAAAGTCAAAACAATATCTTAAAAATACTTATTAAGATATTACAATTGTAGTATGTCTCATTTACCTCATAGAAAGAATTTACCTTGATTAAGCTTTAGAATTAATATAAACAAAAAAGAACTTTGGTCCTTTTAGTTTAATTTATAATGTACATGACTGTACTTTTTCAAAATAATTTCAGGTGGTAACATTCAGATCAAAGTCCCTACACAAGTAGAAAATGTTGAAGAAATTGACGATGATGTTCAGAAATATAGCACTAGCTTATGTCGGGTTGCTGTAGACTTCATTTTATTCTGTGAAGTTATCAAGGCTGGTGACATAGACATGATAAGTGTGCTAATGAAAAGATTTATTCCACTTTTCATTGGTTTGTCATCATATAAATCAAAGTATGCCATTGAATGTGTTGATTTTCTGACTAAAACAGAATGTTATCTGTCTGAATATGATAGTGTGAGGGTAAAACTAGGATTACTTGTGAATCGTAAAGGTAGACCAGGGAAAAATAAACCTGCAGATATGCAACAAGAAAACAACATAAAACTGGTTAAGCATGTGATAAGGGGACTGGGTGCTGGAAAAACACATTAAAGCGATGATGCGAGTGTCGAAGGCTGCACCTGTTGTTAGTGAGCTAGTTAGTGGACTTCAAAACAGAGGGCAGAAAAAAAAATAAGAAACCAAAAACTTTGACAGAGGATTTGCTTGTTCTTGGCACAAAGCTAAGAGCTTTAAGACCCTTTAAGGGTAACAAAAGTAGACAAATGGATTCATTTAAGAAACTTTCAGCCAATATTATTGGGGACGTTGACAAGCTTAAACTAAAGGAATTTGTCATTAGGCATAGTAGAAGAGCTGTTAACAAACTTGATATAAATCAAGTTCAAAAACAATAAACAGGCAATAGGCAAAAATTGTCTTGGAAAAATTAGGCAAAAGTCTAAAAGTTTTGTCAACTTGTATCAATACCTAAAACATTTTATGAATGTTAACATGGTTAATTTGTAATATTATGCAGTTCAAGCTAAAAAAAAAAACAACGGAAATTTTGCAAAGGTTTATATTATCAAGTTACTCAAATAATTTAATCAAACTGTCGTCAGCTCCACTTCTGGATGTAAATTGCTCAAAAGTTTTCAGTTAGGCACACAGTATAACTGGATATGTTTTTTAAGTGTGGCCTCAAATACTATTTTGTTCCTGTAATATTAACATGGATCTACATAATCATCACTGTAACTATTTACAATTATACTTTTTTATAGAATATACAACAATGTTGTGTAAGCAATTGCCATGAAGTTAGCTGACCTAATATGTAATTTAATACATGTGCAAATTATGTTGCAAGTATATAGATAAAATTTACATTTGCTTTAAAATATAGTTGGATAAAAGGGTCCAAACTTGGGAATTTAAGCTGTAATTTCTTTATAAGTTTTCTAGATTGATAGTAACATAAAACTTTGGTGCAATTTTATGTTTTGGTAACAGTACATTTTTAGATGTACACAAACTACCATTTCTGGGAGAGTATAAATGTGCATTTGTGAAACAGTCAAAACTTGTTCCCCTGAGTCAATAAAGTCTTGAGCTATTTTAATCAATTTAACAATGCAGTACATTATAATATGCAAAAAGCAGACTTGTGTCATGTTACCATCGTTTAAAGTATACAGCTGTTACTATTATTTATCACCAGATATTTTTACTCAGTTAAGAATATTTTTATTAGATATTATCATTGATATATTTAAATAATATTTGTAATATTTGTATATTATTTCTGCTGCTTTGGTACAACATACAATGTAGAGGTACAAAAATTAAATGTGCAAGAAATGCTACTGTGTTATAGATTTTATTACAATTAAATTAACAATTCCAGAACAGTGTTTAAAGTAAAATACTGTGAAGTGAACAAAGAAAATGATTTACACATTACAAACCACACTTACAAATCCAGGTAAATTACCAATTAAAGAGGTCAAAATATACATATATATCTCCTACTACGTTAGTTTCGGAATAAAATTTTAGTGATTGATACTGTGAAATCAGTATTTAATCACACATAAAATCTAAATAATTAATTAAATATTGAATCTTTTTACTTTTCTTATGATCTTATGATCTTAATACATTTTTCTAGAGATTGAATTTCTTGAAATATTTTAGCTCAACTGGAGGCATGCAGCTTTAACTAGTCCTAATGCTGGTCAGTTTTTTAATAAGTGAAACATTGTGGAGCATTGTCATACTGTAAGTAAAGGTATGAGGTAATTAAACCAACAAACAATTTCAGTCATGTTTCTTCGGATTGGTTTCTTTATATTCACAATGAGACATTTCAATTTGTCAAGCTTGTCCGTAGACTGTTGGTATTGGTTAGTGACCCATAGTGCAAGACACATACATGCCCACCAAGAGGACACAATCAAGTTACGTACTTACAATATGAAACACTAATTATTCTTTCTTGTTCAAATACAAAGAAAGATCTGTATTTAGTAATATCATATGAACAAACGGATACATGTATGTTGGAGAATAAAGGGTTGCACTCATAACTCCGGGATTGAGACGAGGGCCACCAATCCGATATGTGAAAATATAAGGCAATTATGCCTAGACCAGGCATATACAAATAGTCGGGAAAGATGTGTAGTTTATGACACCACAAAAGCTTGGAATTATGTGCTAACACTTACTTATAGACAGTCATGAATTCAAGTCCCATCCTAGTACACTACCCCTGAAATACTTTTTGTTACAAATGTAATGCATAGACACAACAACTTGGCTCAAAATATAGTCAAGACACTATGCTAGTGCTTCTAGTCATGGAATAGACATACATACATATGCATTAATAACTCCTTGTTTAGAGGGCTCGGGATAAGGGGTCTAATCTAGGATATAACCAAAAAGTTATATAATTTAGTAATTGTCTATAACTGGAAACTGCTAAGCATACACTGATATAAATGAACATTTAAAGAAATTACCATTCAAGTATCATGTGTGCTTCATCAATAGCTATGCATGAAATAATGCTCTTTCGTTCCATTGCACTTAATAAGTATGTCCCTTTACCGGTGCTGAGAAGCGCCTCTGGGTGAGCATATACCAAAGTGAATTTTCCTGTAATGATGTCCTCTAAAGGCACATTAATAACAACACCTTGACCCTGTGGAACTGTGTCCTCCTCATCATCAGAAATATCGTCGGCTAGGGCCTGGCCACTTTGACAATCAAAATCTAACCAGCATGCATCTATTCCTTGTTTTTTCAATGAATTAATCTGGTCCATCATGATGCTGTTCAAGGGTGTCAAAATTATGCATACTGAAGAAACCAGATTATACTTGACTTTTAACGCAAATGGTGCCACTTGAAAAATTAAACTTTTCCCATACCCTGTAGGCAAAATAGCCAGTACATCACGTTTACACAAAACATGCGTCAAACACTCTTTCTGGCAATCTTTTAGTGGTTTTACAAACCCAATATCATTCAACACGCGTGACAGTATTTCGTCCATTGTTAGTTTAAAACCGAAAGTGAAAGTTGTTTTGAATATTTGAATAAATAGTAACACAGTCTAGCTATCAATTGCACTTGCAATATTAAAATCTAGAAAACAGTGATCCCTTAGAAGCAATTAACACATTTAATCACTTATTGTTATATATTATGTTTTATTAAATAAAATCGTCATCCATATGCGGACTTCTTTATGTCGGAGTCATTTTTACCCTCATTTGGGATGAGTAATGCGTCGTAAGACACAGGTCGATATTTGAGACCGGTGCGTATACAATGGTTGTACTTCTGTTATGTTAGATATCATTTATGTGTTAGTATTACGAAAACGGTGTACATCTTTATTCTTTAAACTTAAGCAACCAATATAGACAAATTATGACATAAAAAAAAAATAATTTCTGTTTAATATACTTTTTTGTGTACTGTTTAAATTTAAAAAGAATATATGCATAGGAAATTTTCTTAACCATCTCTTCTTCCGTTGCTTTATAGCGATAAGCACATTTATTGTGATTAAATATTTCACTGGAAAGGGAAGTCAAGCTACCACTTGATTACATTTTCAAATATTTTCTCGAATAAGTGCTTTTTTCCTGGTATCATGTTCTTAACCATATTAATTAAGGGTTCGTATATACTTTTTCGAGAGAAGTAAAATTTTATAGATTTCTGAGGAATTATATGCTTTCAATTCAATCAAATGCGTTTTGCAAAACCTAAAGCGATTACACATATTCAAAATATTTCATTTATATTACTTTTTGCGCTTCATTTCTGGTACATCTTTTCTAATAATATCAAACATACAAAATCACAATATGTACCGATAAAACCAATTTGTTCATGTTTTGATACAAGTAGAGATCGTTGTTAGCTTCTGCTGTTATTTCTGTGACGACATATCCTGCTTAACAAATGTACGAAAGCCAAAAAGGTCCATTAGCTCACATTAAAAGATATTTGTCTGCCTTTTCGAAATAAAAATACAATGTAATACATGTAATAAAACAAATATGATCTGAGATATTTTTGAGGAAAAGTACTATAATTTCAGCAATCCAAGATGAAGATGGTATATGACTGTCAGGGGTTTGTTGAGGGCTCTTGAAGCTATGCGGAAAAATGTGTATTCTACAGAAGACAGTGTGCCACATTCTACAAGTCGTGACAGAACAAGAGGACTGGTTCCTGTTGGCAGCAAGTCTGATAAAACGAAAAACCTGTGTAACTTATTTGTAAATGTTCTTATTCCTTAAACCGTGATAACTTTTATTTCCTGTTACAAAACATATTGATTTGAAAATGCTCGTAGGTAGATCAATCGTCAACATTTACCCCAATACCTCTCCGTAGTGACGTTATTGGTTCAAAACGCACCAGGACATTGGCTTCTTTCAGTTAGAGAATAGAAATTAAAAGTGTCTAGCTGGCTTTTTTATGGAATGTAGGTGGTTTTACTCTAATGCCCGGTAGTACCTGAAATATTGGATTGAAAGAAACGTGAATGACTTCAAAAATCAAAACTTCACAAAACAACAACAACAACAACAAGATGAATAAGAGAGCTCTGGCAATTTGGTCGCACCAGGTTTAATATTTTGTGTGTAAACAATGATCGAAATATTGCACTTTTATTTCTCATGAACAGATTTGGTAAAACCTTTATGCAATTCTAATCAATTATTTACGTTTATTCCTCTGCAAAGAATTCATTTTTCTAGAAATGATATATACTACTCGTTTAAACACCTTTGAGCATTTGAAAAAATATTGAGTAAAATACTTTTTTCGTGTCCTCCATTAACATTTGGTACTTAACACAGACTGTAATGTTGCAGTCATACAGAAGCAAAAAATAAAATATTTCTTACAAAATTAATGATAGTGGCTTAAAGCTTTTTCATGGGTTAATGTATTCAACAATAATTACACGTCAAGTATAGTTCAGTTATCTGTAAGTATCACATCACTGGTCATATCGCGCCAAACGCTATGTTAGTTGATCTTAATGTGAATCAGTATACAACTATCATTTAGTATTTTGATGGAACTGAGCCAAATCATCCTTACTTGATATACTGTATCACGACCCTGTACGAGATCATAGAATTCAAAACGGAAATCTTTGACGGTGACATATCCATTGCACGCAATACAACATGGAGAGTTGACACAGCTAAAATTCAACTTTAATGAAAAACACAGTAAAAACTATGCCAAAAGCTCGAGTACATTTATATTCAAGACAATTAAGCATTCCCAGACGACAGGCTGTCATAGTAGTATCCCGCATTTGCCACATTTCTCGTCTGCGTGTCATTAAATTGTCATTAAAAAGACATTATAATGCATTCCCCCACCTACACGACTTAATTACAAGAACATATTAATATCTTTGATATTATTGTTTTCATTTTGTGCAACAGGTAAAACATTGGACGACCAATAAAGACAGCTGGTGGGTTATTGTTTTTTATTCAAAAATAGACACATGAAACAAACGCCTTCGATAACGACCTGTCACTGAAGTGACAGATAATTTATTCAGCGCGAATTGCGGTAAGTCCTTTCACCACTGCATGCGACGAAACGTTATGTTTTTTTTTATTTTCTTGTGATAATTATAAACAAATATATACTAACATTATTTTAACTTCAAACTATTGTATTAAAATAAACATTACATTGCATGAATGCCCTTTCAACTAAGGGTTTGCCTTTGTGATTTGCAGCCGCCGTTTATCCCTGCGTAATCGAAATAACCGGCTAAATTGGTTCGAGTGATTGGATTTTATGCATTTCTTTGCTCCAGCAGGTGAGGCAATTTTGACACATCCAATGTCCTTCTTGTTTTAACACCGTTTGACCTAAAGTATGAGCTGTAAACAAATACAAAGCCAAAATTAATGAACAATCCTTTTTACAATTGTAAAGCAATTTAAGTATTTTGTTCAGAGTTTCTTCTTTATTTATTAATGAGCAAGATGTATAAAATATAAAACCATCCTGTCTGTGACTACAAGATCGCAGTTGCAGTTTTTTAGAAATATTGTACATCGAACAGACAGGTTAATGATATTTAATAGAAATAAACATTTTATTAGAAGTTTTGCTGCTTTTCAAACGTACACATTTATTATTTAATTACATGTTTCATTTCTAATTCGTGCCATATATGTCATTGTTATTACTTTATCAGTATGGCAATGAAAACATCAAGTGTTGATTGCAGGTCAAACTAGAACTGTGTCCAAAGGACACGGATGCCCCCACTGACAACATATATATGGTATATAGTGAAAAAATCAACAAAGGGCAATGATTCTGTAAAATTTGGTCGCAGCAAAAATTCCTTCCTTTACTACAATCTACACATTAAGGTTGTTCATCCCAAGAAGTTTAAGCACAATCTGCAATCCAGTTTAAGAGGAGTTGCGTTCACAAGATTTCGGGACGTACGGACGGATGGACGGACGGACAAGTGCAACGCTATATGCTCCCACTTTGTAGAGGCATAAAAATAATAAAATGATAACAGAATTGTCACTTCAACGAAACGATAGACAAACAAAACATTACCAGCAATGAAAGTATCATACTATTACGCACATTTCTTTATGACACAATATTATGTTGTATTGGTTTACTGATTTGGTACAGAGTTTGACATGTATATATGAGGTAAGTAGACTGGGCTTATCAGTAATACATCTTGATCAATGAGAAACCTAATCTATACAAAACATACAGCTCTTTTCAACAAACTTGAAAATATGATGTTTGATAAAAGTAAGAGAAGAGCAAGTCATTTTGTTTAAAAAAAAAACTGGAGCCCATCTTTCAACTATAAGACAACAGTATACACTCAATCTAATTTAATCGTTCACAATATGGCTACCATAGCATCTGCTTTTCAAAAAATGGGTCAGTTATCATCTTAGAATTAAGTTAATTGTAATATCTAAAATATTAGTTTGGCACTATAATAACATTCCATTCATTTTGCGTAAAATAAAGAGAAATAAGAATCCCTAAAGGAAGTCCAACACGGCAAAATTGAAAATGTTGCAGGCTCGGTTTGATTGAGCGTGTTCATGGACGAAACAGTCAAGTGCAACTACCATCCACGCCCTAGCATCGGCTTAAGCAGAATTCAACATTTAACATGAACAGGTAAAATCTAGAATTTTGAAACATCCGCAGATATGCTCCTATGGCGGTTATTATTGAATCTTCAATGTGACACGTTAGTGCCATTCCATGAAAAGCGACATATGATCCCCAAGTAAAAAAATGCATGTGCCCTTTACGAGGAAACTTTGGGTGGAAGTAAATAAAATGGAATTTTGAAAGGGGTCTGAGATTATGAAGCCTGCAAATCACAGATATGACGTCAAAAGACAAATTTTAAAAGCAGTCGACATATCCTAAGGGTAATTCAAAGTAATTCAAGTTAGAAATACTGGAACAACCCAACAGGAAAGATGCCGAATAGAAAGAACTATAATACTACAGAACAATTATGTCGTGCTGAACGATCTTTACGGATCGGGAATATAACATCCCTGATTGAATGTACGGGGCAACTTTTTAAAATTTTACGTAAATATTGTGATTCACTTTTTTAGCAATAAAAGAATACACAAACAACTCCTCAAATAGTTCATAGCAATAACAAATTACTCTTTAATCATTATTTCTCGAAGTTACATTATTTTGATTTTGTAATGAGGCAAACAATACAAGTGACATGGTATGAGATTTAAATGTCTTATAACCAGATAAAGTCATCATCAAACTATAATTCAAATGTGTCAACCATATCATTATCAAATACCACAATCTGTTTATAGAATGTGACTATGCTTTTACATATATTGAGAACTTAAAGTGATTTGTTATCAATTTTAGTTGTAACAAAAGTATTATGACGAACTGAATGCAACACTCTTAGATAAATATGCAAGATATGTAACTACATGTGTTCCTGGTAAGACAATTTCATTTACAAAATGACGTTGCATTTCCTATTTTGAAAAAAGGTACACTTTAAAGTCTTAACGGCACGGAATTTAAGCGTTTCTATGACTGTTTAAGCTTTGCATAGACTTAAACTGTCTGGTATTCGCAATATTTTTTACAATTATTTAGAAAATTCAATTTCATTTCAAATGTAGACACTTTAATAAAGACTCTTATTGATAAGAACATTATAGAATGAACAAGTAAGAATTTTTGTATCATCAGGTTACATATTTGCATGTCATAAATTCGCTCGACGGTTTTGGTAAAATGAGCAGGTTTATGTAAAATGAGCAGTAGAAAGTAACATAGGAAAATTTTTCTTTGACGACGTACTTTGGAGGGCCATACATGCATTTTGAATACAATAAAACAGATTGGACATAAATAAAGAACATTTTGATAGTTATTTTCTGAAAGTTTTAAAATGTGTACAATGTTTTAAAGATTTTAAAATCGAAATATTGCAAGTCAAGAAGTTATTTATTAAAAACAATACAAGTTTAAAAAGTTTATCAAAAATTAAGTGTTTGTCGCACAACGAATTTAAACATGTCAAGTTTAGTGTGTTATACAACATGCCTTTAAATGAGTCATTTGTGTTTTAGACTTGTCAGTTCTTCTGGTTATTGTAACAAAGAATAACTCTGAATGCCAAGAGGTTTTATCAACAACGTTTTACAAGTTATGACAGTAATCTACACCTTCAGACTTTCTGCTTAATTAAATTCAAGGAAGCAATCTTATAATTTGTATGCTGTGAAACACATACGTTTAAAAGTTGGACAATACTAAGAAAAACAGTATTAAAGGAATAGTTTACGTTTACAGAGTAAGAATGTAAGTGTTCGCTAAAGATTGCGCAAGAAAACGATGTACGATGTATAATGGGGGAAATTAATGTTAGAAAATCATTTAAGTCAAAGGTGTAATTCGGTTACGTTGTATGTACATGCAATATGTCGTGCTTATATCTTTTGTTTTAATTAACGTTTCTGTCCACTAAGTGTAAAGGATGAGCGTTTACATGCAATTTTCGTTTAAACTTGATGTTATATTCGAGCCAGTAAATTATTCTGTGCACTAAGTTAACAAGTGTTTTCGATTAATATGTCAATAAACCAATTAACATCACGTTCTGAATATGTTGCCATTGCTGTTAACATATTTTATATAAAGTGAAAAAATGTTAATAGTTTTTACTCAGAACAGAAAGAAGGAGATACGTTTGTGTTTCTTATTATAATCAGTCAATAAGTACAAACTTATTTTGAACTTGTAAAGCACATCCCATGTCGCAAAAACAATTGGACAATGCTATTTCGTTCTTAATGTTAAACCATTCGGGGAACATTCGATGTAAATACTCTATTAAGTACTTTATTGCAAACATAAGGGAAAATGTACAGTACAAATATGACCTTTCAGTTATCACGTTGCCAGCATTTAAATTCTTTTCCATTTAAAAGTGTTTCCTTATTTATGAGAATAAGATCAAAGTGAGTTGTGTCTACTACATTATCTTTTAAAAGGAATCAGTATTTTTGGAAATACTTTACACAAATACTTTAAAGCATTTAAGAGGATTTGTAAATAACAAGTAATGTAAAATAATACGTTATATTTTTTTTTTTTCAAAATTGTTAAGAAAACCTGGTTTATAAACATTATAAATGATATTAAAAAATCACGTTCTTAACATTTTTCCTCTATTTTCCTAGCGTTTCTTGCATTTCATGATGAATTTAACTTGAAACCGCTTTATTTTGTTTAGATTTTGTCGAAATATTTATCATCAACTGTTAACAGTATATAATTTATACGTTACATAAGCCGTTTTTATGGACTCCTCATATTTACAATATGCACTTGATTTGAATGCAGGGGGAGGGGGACTTACTGTTAGTCAATTATAATTTCACTTCGTTTCCTCAAAAAAATTATTTCTTCAAACTCTATATATAACCTATATGTATAGCATGATCTTTCTTATTTAGTGATAAATAGGAAATGGTGCGCATCATGCTTGAGATATATATTAATTTGTATGATTATTAAAATCATCACTAGTAGAGAAGAATAAATAAAATAGTTATATTCTGTGTTGAATATTTCGTTGATTTCAATAATAATTCTTTAATAACAGAACAACTTTTTAATCTAAATGATATACAATTAGCTTCCGTAGAATCTTTGAAGATCCTGTATGTTTTGTGATTGATATTGTTACTGTGTGAATACCACATTTGCAAAAAAATTATATATGTATATAATTATGCAAATTAAACAATTTTCAAACAATGAAGAATATGTAAAATGTGTACTGCAAATATTTGTGCACATTATATTTAATCAATAAATTATATCCATTCAATTTTTATTGGAAAATTTGACTTAGAATTTATAGAAAACAAATTTCTAATAACCTCCCTTTATTTACATGAAATATTAAATTCGGTAATATCTTTATAAATAATGCTTATTTGAACTAACAATATTGACAAATCTTAATTTGAGCATCATATCTATTAAATAAAATCATGAAAAAATATGTTACAGGATCTTAAATGTCGTTTCTTTCGTTTTCAAATTTGACTTTTTTCTTTTTGGCTCCTGACTAAGTACATTAATCCATGCAAGCTCTGATTGTCTATATACCAATCAACTTATTATAGGAAAGTGTAAAACTTAAAAGTATATGTATATTATAACGACGAAAGTTTTCTTAATCGACATAATTAATATCACAATTATTAAAACAGGATTGCATTATCAATGATATTCTTTGATTTGTATTTTTATTAACAAGTAATTACTTCATGTGTTAATACCCGCATATTTCTTTTTCAGAACTAAGATAATATCTATTTTTAAATTGACGTGCCCTTTATCATGATAAGTCAGTGAAATGTTAAAATGTGGCGCCCTTTATATAATGAGCAAAATTGAACTAACATACAGCATTTCTACTTGTAATTTATTTGTCTTTTCCCGTTCGCCTCCGCTTCTTACTTTACCGTCTGACACTTTGTAGTGTTGAGGTTCGATTTATGTAGTTTAAACCTACCATGTTTTAAATGAAAAAATAACGTATAGATTATTTGATACGGATTTGTTTTAGTTCGATTGAGTTGGAATTTATCAGCTTACTAAAACTTTTTCAAATCCGTTCCTGGAACCAAAGAATTTTGAAGCAATATATTATTGGTCCCGGAGTAAATCGTTGCATATTTAGTTTTATGTGATTCTTTAACTATTTTATTTCTAGTGTGTGTGCTTATATAATATTTGACCTTCATTTCAACATGTGTCTATCAAAGTTATGCTTTACATATTTATTTTATTCAAATAAAGTTAATTATGCAATACAAAATACATATTGATTTATTGTAATGTGATATATTAACTTGATATAACATTAAATAATACGTTATTACATAAAGAATGTTTAAATACCAAGAGGATTATATTATTTATTACATTATCATATTATTCAAAGCTCGCCCGACATTCCACCGGTAAAGTCAAGTCGTGTAAAGCATTGAAAGAAAAAATATATTCATCATTTTCTCCGATAATTTGGAGAATATTTTTATATTGGGGTCTATTGTAAACAAAGAAATGTTTATTCACAACTCAGGTATATTCATATCATTATTTCGTCATTTAACATAGACATGAAAATGCCTCATCAATTCTACATTTTAACCGTTGTGCCTGAGGGGTTGGGCCATCATAATTGCCGCCACCGTCTGTCATTCTCATAGCTCCAGCAACGGAGGTAAGTGGTTTGACTCAAGGTTAGCCGAAATGATCTTTTCTGCTTCAGCGCCTTATGTATTATATTGTGCTGATGCAACATAAAACAAAACAAAACAAAACAAACACAAATCTACATTTTATTTATTGTAATAAAAATGATTTTTACAATACACGACAAATCACAAACGAAAATTTCCATTGATTATGACAATAAACGACACTAGCTTTACTGTGTTTAAGATGAAGGGGTTTAATGATCACACCTGACGCTTTATCATGTTTTTTTACAAAAAAAATCGTGACTAAGATCCAAGAAGACATCTTTATGTGGGCGTAATTGTGTGTTTTTTACAGATATCAGAGGAAGTACTTCAGACATTTGACACATATTTGTTCTTAAAGGATGCTTTTCTTCTGAACTGGATTTTATCAAAATTAATACCGAATATTAAAAGTTAACAATATTTTAAAAAAGTACAAATATGCTTGAAATATCGTTGTTATAAAGTAGATATTTGATGTAGTTTTAGTCACGCTCCTTAAATAGTTTTGTGTTTTGTTAAGATTTGTTTACGTATTTCATTCTTCACAACAGCACTTGTCAAGTGTTGCGTGGTGGCAGCAATATGTTGCCCCGTTCTTCACTTCAGTGTTTTCACAACTTTTCATTTTGATTCCATGTTCAGTTGTGCAATAATGTTTTTATTTATTCCAATCTATTCGTCGATCTGCTTTCTAAAGAAGGAAATAGATTTGCTTCTTCGTAGACTGCACATGATTACACCATCATCATGGCAGGAAATCTCGACGACCTGCATAAAATGACGACAAAGTGTGTTGCTAACGCAAGAGCAATTTTGTTCGAATGCGGAAGTTTCTAAAAAAAAACAAACACACAAAATAATCCGTGCATGCACTTAGTTTGAATATAAATTGTTAATATAGATTCTTGACTTGAGAATATTAACGTTTGGCTGTCTGTCTTTATCTGTTAAACCTTACGACTAAGAGCTTAATACCTGCGTCGCTTTTTCTATGTGTGTCGCAACCTGAATTAGTAAAACAAGACACGCCATGAGGTTGTTGATCAACGTTTTGTTGTCCATTAATGTTATGGTTTTTGTACTAGGATGGCAATGTAATTTGAGCATAAAACCACTTGTTTAGTTTCATTGCATATACAATTACCTTTGAAAATCTCATTCAAATTAAAACATGATTCATGTAATTAGACATTTTCATTTGAACTCTTGTAGTTTAAAATAAAGCTTATACTTATAATCAGGAAATTAGAAATTACACCTTGTAAGTGCTGTTACATTTGAACAGATATAAAAAGATTTTGATGTTCTAGTTGATATGCATTTGTCTTGTTACTTTTATAGACTAGCAATTTTTGGTATCATTTCTACCTGACATAGACCATCAACAAGTAAAAATTTGATTGAGAACTAAGTTCGCCAAACCTAAACCATTCAGCAATTTTAGATCGCTTCACCGACCTAACGATGGATTCATTAATAACGTAAAAGGAAAACAAACTTAAGAGGTCAAATTGATATGCAGATTTTATTAGATTGGCCCAAACTGATTTGACAAGAAATAGAGAATGCTTCTGAAACATAGTTTATACATTCACTGATTTCAATACGACACATTCACGGATAATTTATTAGAATTGAATATATTTTTGCACTATTTTTTTTATCCAAAGATGAGCGTAATATATCTTTAAAAAAATTATTATGCTTACCTTGCACTTGCAATATGTCCATTGATTGAACATTTACTTCGAATTCGGATGTCTAGACAAACTTAAATACGGTCTCTGAATCTATTTGAACAGTAATGACATCGTGCAGACAGAGTAAGAGAGAAATGACAGTGTAAATCAAAGCTTTGCTGATCAAATAAACAATTGCAGCGACATTTATAAGCATTTCTTATTGTATTTCTTTAATCCGAATAAACCTAAACGGGTATATCACATCACATAAAATCAAATAAAAAGTGATATTTTACAGTTGACTTGTTTAAGATGAAATGTAAATATTAAATTTAACATTGCTTCTTTATTCTATTCATACCATTTTGTCGTCTGTAATATTTGAATCGGGAAAACGCAATACCATTATATAAAGTTAAAACATACAATCGCAAGTTCCAAGAGATCATAAAGATTGCTTCCTTTCGCTATACAATAATATTGCCGTCTTCTTCGTTCTAGTAAAGCTTTTCTGGCACTCAAAATCGACCGAAAAGAACAATAAAAAATCTAAGAACAAATATGTTTGCAAATGAATATAATTTTATAGAACTTGTAAACATACATTGAGGATCAGCAAAATAAGGTTAAACTGCAGACATAAAACATAATAAGTTAAAAATCTTCTACGTACTGCATAACCTAGCATTGTTATAAACTTAACATGCATGCTTCTGCAAAGAAGACCTATTTGGTAGTATATGTATTTCTACTATTTAATAACAAAATAAGTATTTAGAAAATCACTTTGTCAACAACCTTTTCACCGCAATACTTATGTCGTTAACCATTTAACTACCACCCCCCTCCCCGAAAACTGCCAAAGAAAAACAACTCTTACTACAGTACTTTTCGATGCTTAAAATTTTAGCTATTTAACTTTGATATACATTTTTCGTTCTTAACGTATGCCTTAAAATTCATGATTATTTTGTTACCTAAACGAAGAAAATTTATTTTCTTTTAATACGAATTTGTACTTCCTGATGTCATTGAATTTATTTCGGAATGGTTAATAACGAAGAAGTGGTGTGCAATTTATTGTACAAACAATGACGTTAGTATGTTCGCTTTAAAAACAATTCATGATTAAATATTTCAAGAATTGAGTTGAATTTTTAACATGATAGATCAATGTGCACTTATTTGTACTCTTCTTATATTTATGAAATTTGCCGTTTAACCGCATGCAATTATAGTCCGGAAACAGTGAAAATTATATTTTGAAAATTGCTCAAATATAATGTCTCTGTCTACAGAAAAGCATGTTTTACATATATTGTATGTATTTAAGGTATAAATATTAGTAAGAATAATGATAATTATATTAGTATGCTTTTTAGTTACTTCAGCAAAAACGACATTGAAGGCATATTCATGCCACGCATTCTTGGTGCTTCTTCTTTTGTTATACAATTTAGGTTCAAATAATACTTTTAAATATTCATTTTGTTTTAATATGGTCAATAGCATGCTTAAAATGAATAAGACAATTTTGTAATTTCTGTTTCAAAATGTGTACATGCAACGAGCTTAGATAAATCAACGATTATAATTTTATAGCATAATTTAAGAAATAATTTATTTAAATAATCTGTAAGAAGCCTGTCCTCGTCGTTATAAAGTGCTACTTTCTAATGGGTATTTTCTTAAAATAGATTATATACTAGAAGGAAAAATATTCTTTTGGAGTACATTTTCTCTTAAATTAACAAGTATTTTTGCTTCCGGTTGCTGCTTAAGATAACAATGAGAAAATACTTTTCTCCTCTGGTCGATTAACGTTTCTAAAGTAATGAAAGTAATGACGTTAATTATACTGCTGTTAAAGTATTGATCGCAAGGCTTAGTTAGAGAGGATAAGATTTGTTTGATAATTGGATTCTTTAAAGGTAAGCCATTTGTCGATATAAGCGCATTGGTAGTTTATCTATTAAAGGAAGAACAGGGCAAATCTCGAAGGGTTTTTATTCAAAATAATAAAGTGTCTAAGTGCCCATGAGACAGATCCATTTTAACATAAGTTTGAATGCAAGAAGCTAGTTTACAAAGTGATGTAATCGTTTGCATCATTCTTTTGTCAGGTTTCGAAACATGCAATAAAAAACGTTTAAGTTAGCAATGTCTGCAAAATAATGTTTGCACACAATAACATATTTTGTAAAACATTCAACAGATTGATTAAACAAACATTATATGTATACTTATAATCGTAAAGGCCATGATACAAAGATGAATTCAATATTACTTTATAACAAATGAAATATTACGTTTTATAATGTGTTAGTAGATCCATAACAACATTTAATGTATTAATCTATTAATCAAACTATTCCGGCATCAAATGTTGTCATGTCACATCCTAAAATGACCTTGTGGTACGAATATAACAATGTCCTGCATACGGCAGCAGATTATTTCATAGACGATTTAATCAAGTCCTTGGAAACCATATACAAATCTGGAAACAAAGCTGCCTATAAAACCGTGGGATTCCATGAAGTATAATGTCGACGATTCAATTAATATATTAGTAGTTTAATATAAAACGTTCTGCTCCATGTAAACCCTCGTCATTCCAGGAAGTATAAATATGTAGACTACATTAGTTAATGAAAGTCTGTTTCATTTACATTATTCCAAATACAATGGCATGAATGATTAACAAGCTTGCATTATTCATAGTTTGCTGTCTATCGTAGCCGCCTATATTTGTCGAAAGTCAAATGTCAAAGATACATAGCATTTTAATATTAAGATAAACTTCTTTCATATAGCTACAAGTGACAATAAGTTGATAAATAATGATAATAATTTTCTACATCAAAGGCTAAATCATAATTTAAAGTTCATATTCTTCATATATTATTTAAAAGGCATGCCTTAAGATTTCAAGATATAATCATTACCGAGATAACTATTTGAACAATTTTGTCATATTCAAATGTGGCATTATTTCCATTGATTTATCATACATAATTTCATCCTTCTGCGAGGGTGGAGATTCCCTGAAAACAATGACAAGAATTTAAAAAAAGTTATGTTCATTGCCACGTTGATAACATAAATAATTGGCAATGACCGAAGCATGTGATTTGATACAGTGCAGCGCTAAACATTTTAAATCTGCCAAATAGCACTTAACATAACACCAGAATTATGTTGTTGCGGTAGGGAATGACCTCGGTAGTAATAACAACCAAAACCAATTTTTGAAACTCGAACTTGTAAATGATCTAAGTGTTTTTTTGCACCCAACACAACATACTCAATTATTTATTAGTTTAACTATTTTCTGTTTTTGTACTAAAACCTAAAACACCTAATTAACTTTTATTTAAATAATGACTATTTGATGTCAAGATAATAGTAAGGAAAAAATGACCGCAATTTAACAATAACGTTATAAAAATGATTTGAAGGGCTATAATCTGAAAATATATATGTATTTGGTTGATCATTTATATTTCGATATCTCTTATGTATCTTATTAATAAGAAATCGAACAAATTTGTAAGATAATAACAATAATGTGCAACAATCCCGCAATGCATTCGCTTCCAGTGTTTCATTTTGAACTAAAAAAAAACAAAACAAAAACAAACGTTTGAGATGTTTGCTAAATTAAATACATCTTCACACAAGCATTTTTCATTTGTGTGAAGTCGGCGAGAGTTTCAGCTTACCTGTATTTCAAACGGTTTATTTATTTCCTATTTATGCTTTGATGTTAACCAGACTGGATTATCTCACAGGACTGTTCTTTTAACGGACAGGTCCATTTCTGTTTAGCAATTTATATTGATTTTGCTATAATTATATACATTTTAAGCTTATTTGATAGCTAAACCAAAGATTTTCCTAAAGTCAGCTATTAAAGACAAAATTACAAATACTCCTTGCAAAATTTATCTTTGGCAAAGATTCTACTATAAATTAGATAAGCTGTCTGGAAAATAGAGATATGCAAATATGGTTCTTCCATGGTGCAATAATGCTTCTTCATATCTATGCAATGTATTCGTTGATATGTTTTCGAGATTAGGAAAAAGATCGACAACCTACACACAATTACACTAAAACTGTCTTCCTTATGCAATATCAGTGTTGACTGAATGCGGAAGTTACAAAAACATATTTAGTCAAGCTTCCATGCATGCACTTAGATAGTAGTAAAGATTATTGACTCGAATATGTTAACATTTGGGTGACTTTCTTCATCGGTCCAATCGTTAATTGAAGGAAGTTTGTTTAACTATATTAAGGATAAAATTAAAGAAAGAGATTCTACGTTATTATGATAGGAGAGCTGAGAATTTAAAGACATTGTATTTTTTCAGTGAAGAACATTAATTTGCTTTTTTGTAGTATAGTATACCTGGTATTGATTAACGACAGGCGGTGCTGAGCAAAAACATATTTTCATTTCAGCTTATTATATGTATAGAGACAATTAACTAAAATACTCAACTGTGGCCTTTAGATATACCGGCCTAGCAATACTTCCTTACTTTCATTACTATTAAAGCTAGAGATCAGCCAAGAAGCTAAATTAAGAGAAGGTTAGGAAAATTCATATCATTGGCAAATAACAAATACTGTACTTTAACGGTAACTATGGACAGCGTATTAGAAAATAAAAAGAAAGTACACTGCTGTAAAATGAAAGCATTTAATGAACCTTAAAAAAGCAAAGAGCACTTCTTTGACGTCACATACAATCCTTAACCTAGCATAAGATTATTATTATTATTATTATTATTATTATTATTATTATTATTGTTAAATCAATACACACTAATGAATAAAACATTCTATTACTTTAGTGACACCCATATTTTGGGTCAAAATTAAAACTATAATTTTGTATTAAACATTTACTTATATAACCAATTTCAGTCTTCAAACTAATGCATAAAAAGGAAGGTATAGAGCAGTATAAAGCTAATATTACAACTCTCTTTGTCTACAAACAATGCGTATTGAAATCTAGGGTTGTTAACCATATGACTAAATAGTAAGTAAAATTTTCACAAAAACAAATTAATGGGACAACAATATTCTACTGTCTTTGATCAAAGTGCTTTCTTAACAATATGCCAATAAAAATTAATTCCTTGTATTTATTTATATTCGAGCATATATATCGGTCAATGACTCGCCAGTTTTACACAGAGATAAGTATTTGAAAATTTACAGGGTAACGCAAAATGACACATTTTTGTTATTTGACATAAACAAAAGTTAACAAATTCTTTGCATAACTCCATTGTTGTTGTTGTTGATGTTGTTAATAAGTGCCAAAAAACATTGTCCGTGACACATATTTCATTAATCTCTCTTAAGGTAATCCCAAATAAATCGTGATTTAAGGTCATCAAAGGACCATAACTATTTGATTCCTGGTGTCATTGATGTCATCGGTGCTAGGATGACTGTAAGCAACATTTGAATGGAATGTGTTTAAAATAAAAGTTGTGGGCAATTTGTTGCTTCCTTAAAGAAAAGTTTATGATTCTTAACTTGTACTTGCAATATGTGCATTGACTGAACATTGACTCCAGTTGTCTAGACGGATTTTAATACGGCCTCTAAATCTATCTGAACAGTAATGTCTCTATGCAGACACAGTTATAGACTTATAGAAATGACAGCGTAAATAAAAAAAACACCTTCTTTGCTGATCAGATAAACTATTGCAAAGACATAATTTTATTGATTTACATTATCGGATTAAATAAACTAAACAAACACCCCACGTTACTTAAAATCAAATAAATTGTGTTGTTATATACACTTGGCTTGTTTAAGATAGAAGTAAATATCAAATTAACCTTTTTGTTATTTCATTCATACTATTTTCTCATCTGGAATTGCAAAGGCAATGTCTTAAGCAGAAAAACTTTATTCCATGATATGCAGTATAGATACATAAAGTCTCGAATTGTAAAATATCATAAGATTAATGTTTCTTTTCTCGATAAACAATCATGCAATTGTCTACAACCTAAAACGTTCTAGTAAAGCTTTTTTCTCTCACTTAAAGTCGACCGAAAAAAACAATACAAAAGTCGAGTCGCTAAGTGACGAAGCATTGTAATTAACTAAACACCCTTGCGTCTGCAAAGAATAAGTGTATATACTCGTATCAGAGAAACAGATTTCCACTTCTTTTTTAAATTGAAACTGTGCCTTTCTAATAACAATATTAAGTATCTAGAGCATAACTACATTTGTATCTCAACGAACTTTTCACTGCACTCTGCACTCCTTATGTCGTTAATCATTTAAACAATCCCCCCTGACAACAGCCAAAGGAAAACAATGCTCTTGTAGTATAAGTAGCAGCAATTGCCGATGTTTTAAAGTTTAGCTATATTTTAATTGTGATTTTTCAATTTGCGTTCTTAACGTACGCTTTTTAAATGTACGATTATTTTGCTTGTTTAATGAAGAACAAACACAACTTTCTCTCTTAATTTGAATTTGAATATCGAGAAACCGTTCATATTTATTCGAAATGAAAGAATGCAAAAGAGTGTTATGCAATCTTATTTACTGAGAGATTTCACTCGCAGTAATTTTTGTTAGCAGGGTTTAAGCAATCGTAATGTAATTCCGATTCCAAATGAATTTGTATCTAATGTCTGTCGTACGTTATTTCAACGATATAAAACCCACGTCTTGGTGAATAAAAGTGTTGAATAAATACTGATAATTACGAGAATATTTAAGACAATAACTAAAAGGTAAAACATATTTCTTATTGAATTTTTTGCCCAGGTACCACTCAACCTAAACCGTGCTATATATTTTTCGTGGATTTGCCCATCTTTCAATTAAGACGTTGAAACGTTTTTGGGAAAATGTCTTAGTATTAACCGATTTATTAAAGTTACTTTTAACAAATATCATAAAAAAGAAATACAATGTAGCTACATTACATGTGTTTCAAACAGAATCCCTTTTTTTTTGGTGTCCAGACATCCAAAAAGTTTTTTTTTTTATAAACCACAAACTCTGCAACCTCATTGTGGAGAATTTGGAAGACAGTATAATTTCTATTTGCATAAGAAACTCTTCCTTTATGTCATTGTTCATCAATAGAAAATCAACAAGCAGTCCGAATTCAACGAAATATTTTCGCGTTATGTTACGAATGTGTTCATACAAATTCGATCTTTTTATGAGGTAATTAATTTTTGTTTATGACAGGGCTAATGCACCTTGAAACTAAAACGGTAAAAGTTTGTTTGTTAGAATATCTCATATTTGCCGTGATCAACCTGGTAACAATTGTTTTTACCACTGTGACATAGTGCATACAAGAGCTTATTATACTAGTCTTTATATGCATGTTAAAATTTGAATATGAACTTTAGTATTACTGTAAGGTTTTCCTTTTAAAATCATAGCTTATGAGCAATTTGAATGAGATTAACAACAAAATGAAATCAAAATTAAATTGTTAATGAAACTATGGAATGCTTGGTTTTAAGCCGACGGAAAAAATACGTTAATATTTTTTAATTCATGTGGCTTTATTGAACAGTGTATGGCATTAACAGATGGCACAAATGTGGCGGCAATATTGATCTGAACAGAACTATGTAGAATCTGTTGCCGCCAAGAAGCTTACAGCTAATAAAGAGTAGTACAAATTTTTACAGTTTAATGTTTCTTTGAACAACAATGTTTGCAAACAAGAACATCAAGCTAAGGGAGTACACACTACGGAAATCAATTTAAGGATTTTAACATTTATCCGCATCCAGGTATTATAGTCCGATTATTGTGAAAATTACATGACCTTCTCTGTGAAATTACCAAAAAATAATGTCTCTGTATAGTTAAGTAGATATATATTTATTGTTTAGAAATTTTTAGAAATAAAGATGATACTTATAATAGCTAGCTTTTTATTCTCGAGTTACACCGCAAAACAATGTAAAAAGGACATTCATGCCATACATGTACACTAGTTGCTTTATTTCTTTTATTTACCATCTTTTTATGATAATAGGTTTATGACTTCCCTTTGTTTTATCATAGTTACTTACATGTTTATTAACATAAGTACACAATGTTCTTTGTTCAAATATCAAATGTTGTGGGTTACTACTTTTTCTTTTGTAGATTTGAAACTTCTTTGTTGTGATTTACTTTTCTTTACTTTAATGTTTTTTGTTTTTTGTTTGTTTTTTTTTTCAAATTATAGGTAATAGTTATTATAGATAAATATATGTATTGTCGTTAATTGATACATGCTATCATCAAGGTATTTATAGCAATAGTATAGTTCCTTCGAAAACTTGTTAGGAAGCCTGTCCTAATGTCATTGTGAAGTGCATACTTTGTAATGGGAATTTTCTTAAAATAAATCATACAGAAGGAAAATATTATCACAGAGTACATTTTCGCTTAAACGAACAAGTAATATTACTTCCGGCTCTTACATCGCATTACAATGAAAAAGTACTTTTCTCTTTGTTATTTTTACGTTTCTAAAGTAATGAAAGTAATGACATTTATTATTTTGCTTTTAACGTTTTAATCACAAGACCAAGATAGAGAAAATACGTTTTTTTATTCAAAATCGTACAAATCCTTTCTAATTGGATTCATAAAAGGCAAATCTATTGTCGGTATTAACGCATGGGTAGTTATTTTTTTAAAATGAGAGCTGGACTTATCTCGAACAGTTTTTATTCAGGATGATAAAGTGTCTAAGTGCGCATGTAGCATATACATTTTTAATAGAAGCTTGAATGATAGAAGCTAGATTAAAAACTGATCAAGTTTTCTTACATTCTTTTTCAGTAAATGAATGCATTTTTCACAAGCTTTAGTCGTAACGTTTAATCAAAGAAACTTTTCCT